>NC_054553.1:4201473-4501473 GCF_017654505.1 Polyodon spathula
TGCCATTGTTGTGGTTCCAGGGCCTCGCAGCTTCCTCTCTTAGCTCACCTCTGCGTGAAATTGGTTTAATGAAGCTGAAAGGTATGGGCCTCTAACAACACTGGGAGTCATGCGACAGCACTTCATTTTTTTCAGTTGCGCTAACATTTCTGTGCTAATTTATAACGCGCCACACAAAAGATTTTTTTTTTTATCTGGCACATTACATTAGGACAAACGACTGGTCTTTCATCACCCCAGCAGCTAGTCATACACTTTAATAAGAGGTGTGTATGAGCCTGAAGGAAAGCCTTGATTAAGATTAACAATAAATGAAGATATTGCAACGCTTTTAATATTAATATCCCCTTCCACCACCCCTGAATAAATACTTAGTTAAAAAGCAGACAAGCAAAGATGCAAATCTCTTGTTTTTTTAACTTTCTCTAATCGCTCCCTGTATTGGTCTCTAGTGCAATGGAGTTGCACTATAATGCAATGACTTTACAATGGTAAAGAGGGTGGAAAGGTAAAATGATGTAACAGTGAACAATAGTGTGGATCAGTGCACACGTGCATTGCTGTAGCGTGCTACCATATCAGTGCCGCTGTGCAATATTCGTATGTTATGGTCTGCCACTCTAGTATGAACAGTATTTGTAAGGGAAGCCACCAAAGGTCCTTCTTATATTCCTCATACTCTTTTTTTAAAATGGCAAAGTCTGGGGTTGTGTTCAGCTGATATTTTCTGGACAGTCAGTTAACGAGAAATGCATCTGTCACTAGACTGTATACTATACGGTTAACTTCTGACTTTCACATTTTATATTATGCAGACAAGCGGGTTCCTCAGAAGATGCTGTTTAATGGGACCCCCTTTATAAAACCTTGTAATGCTGTTAGAGAGTTGTTGAAGTTTTTTGCTCAATGCTCAGATTCAATGCACAAACAAGTGAATGATTGCAAGTGCGTGTGTACATGTCTGTGTGTGTGTGTGTGCGTGTGTTTGTGTGTTTCCGTGCACATGTCTCTGTGTGTGTGTGCGTGCGCATGTGTCTGGGTCTCTGTGTGTGTATGTTTCCATTTACAATAGTGAGCTCTGTTAACACAGTGATCACTGTGGAGTTCATTTTCAGGGCGGATGCTGCCACAGTCTTGGATTATCCTCGAGGTGTTAGTGCTATTTCATTTCTGTCTATTATTCCTCGTGCTCATTAAGGTGTAACATAACAGAGCCGGAATGGGATGCCCTCAAAGACAGGTCTCCAGGGAAGGGGCTGCAGCCTTTACACCAAAGGCATCACCATTCAAGATCTGTCATTTTATACATCAAACTAGACAGTACATCGAACTCCAAGCAGCTTGCATGAAAGACTTCCTCTTTGAGCTCCCATGGTATAGTAGGAGGGACAGTAGTCAGCTCTGCTGCAATGCAGAGGCATGGGGACAGTATAGCTCTGCTGCAATGCACAGGCATGGGGACAGTATAGCTCTGCTGCAATGCACAGGCATGGGGACAGTATAGCTCTGCTGCAATGAACAGGCATGGGGACAGTATAGCTCTGCTGCAATGCACAGGCATGGGGACAGTAGTCAGCTCTGCTGCAATGCAGGGGTGACAGCTCTGTTGGTATACTAGAGCTCCATTGGATTCTGCTTTGTTCATATGTATCTACAGCATCCTGTGTGCCCCAACATCATGTCATAACATTTTAGCACAACTGTTTATTTATACATTTGTAAAACAATGAGATAGATGCCATTTACTTAATGATTCAATATGCAGAATATTGAAAAATATTAAGTGTTTTAGAATTCTGTATTCAGTCTTTTACCCAAACTATGTGAAAACTTTGAATTGTGTAAGCTTGATTAATAGAGCCTTAGTGTATCTGCTACATTGTTTAATCAAGCCGAATCCTGCCTGCTCGGAACTAGTGTTTCCCTGCTCACCATACTCATTTACCAGAGCTTACCCCATGCTGTCCAATATGAACAATACCAGCGTATTGATTATACCAGCGTATTGACTGTCCTGAGCGGGCTGCAGTTATTATTATTATAGTGTTGTAATGCTGCAATCTAACTCCATTGCTCTACCGTTCTTTTTCAAATGGGAGGTTGAGCAACTGGTGGTAATCCAGCAGAGCTGCTAGGTGGAGGTGTGACGCAGCTGTGTGTGTGTGTGTGTGTGTGTGTGTGTGTGTGTGCGCGTGTGTGTCTGTGTGTGTGTGTGTCTATACTTTGAAATACCTGATCTGCTGTAGGGGATGCCAGGTAAGGTTAGCTCTCTGCTATCTGGTTGTGCAACTAGGCAGTCCTATCACTTTCAGGTAATTACCCACTTATCAATAAACTCTGTCAACAGAGAACAATGAGCAATTTTAAAAGAATGAACCCAACTTCTGTTTAGTTTCACTTTTAACAATAGGGCAAATGTTTTCTTTCCACAAACCTCCTGCACAGATCGACGTGAGGGATATCAACAAAAAGTTAAATTATTATAATTTTTTTTTTTTTTAACTAGTTTTGCAATATTAACAGCTACATTTTCAAATTCACAAAACACATGGACCAAATTGCATTTTGGTAAATGACTTGATAAATGAGACCCCCTCTGTTTATTCGATTCGTATGAAGTTTGTTTTCACAAATGCAGTTAATTATTCAGGCCACTAGCTGGAGCAAGCAAGCAGCAATCGGAGTGTTTCTGATGCGGTTGTTTTTTTTGTTTTTCTTTCCTAGATAAATTGTTTTTTATACATGCTTAGTTTGAATGAAAATCACATATCTAAAGAGCATAGATAGATGTTAATATGATCAAATAATGTGTAAAGTGTAATTAGATAGATAGATAGATAGATAGATAGATAGATAGATAGATAGATAGATAGATAGATAGATAGATAGATAGAGAAACTTGTATTTAAGTGTTATATACATGCACACATATAATAATGTCATGATGCTCATGAGTTGTAGATGTATAGATACCTATAAAAACAGACAACCTGATTCATAATGCAGTCTCTGCAAGTCATGTGGCTGGATTTCATTGCAACATCAATCTTCAAGAGACAGTTACCATACTATTGTTTAAAAAAAAAAAAAAAAACAGTTTGTCTTGCTATCAACCATTAAATATAGATTCGCTGGGTCCCAGAAGTACAGTATTTACCTGTTTGAATTGGATTCAGTGTATTAGGCAATCACCCTGAAGAGCAGATAACAGTGGCTGTTTGCAGTGTTGCAATCCTTAGCTCAAACAGTGGGCTACTGAACTTCCAAAAATATGAATGGAAGTACAAACAGAGGGTCGGGGGTAAGTCAGGTCCTCCCTGCCTCCGTTACCGTAGTTGACAATAAAGTGTTGTTTAATAATTTAAGAGATTGATTTAAAAATCCACAGAGAGAAAACAATTAAGATGTCAGATGTGTTTTGGGGAATGTGTCACAACCAGAGCCCTGGAAAGCACCAGACCACATTATATGCCATGAGGCATATAAATGCACTCTGCCCTTTGTGTATACCTGCAGGGTTAGAGCTACAGTTCTGTGTTAAATGTAATAAGCACTGGGGATTATTTTCAAAGCACAGGAACTAAAATTGCAAGTAACTAAATATGTGCAACAATTCAACAACATTTGGGGCAAAATGGAAAGGTTGAAAAACATTGTAAAGGAAGTTTATAAAAGTTTTTTTATATATATACATAGTCAAGAAAGAGTAAATATTCTGGTAGAAATCTGGTTTTATTCAGAAAGAAATGAACAAGTGCTTAAGCACAAAAAGTTGCTCTCTCTCTCTCTCTCTCTCTCTCTCTCTCTCTCTCTCTCTCTCTCTCTCTCTCTCTCTCTCTCTCTCTCTCTCTCTCACACTCACACACACACACACACACCACACACACACACACACTGTATATGGATTTCTGAATTTCTCCGTTCCAATCAAGTTTTATTTTGTAGTGGAGTTGCAAGTATAATTGCACACAGAACATACGGGAAAACTATATATACATATATATATATATATATATATATATATATATATATATATATATATATATGTGTGTGTGTGTGTGTGTGTGTGTGTGTGTGTGTGTGTGTGTGTGTGTGTGTGTGTGAATTTTTTAAGAATTGCAGCAATATAGCTTTTAGTTTTCCGGGTAAAAGGCGAAAATCAGACTCCCTACTGATATTTCATTTGAATTCATACTGTATATATGTCCAATGTCGTTCAGTGCAGTTGCCATGCAGTGTATCAATGGAATTACTGTGCTGTAATGTGTACTACTATAGCGCAGACGATTGTGTTTAAATATTGTTAATGGTAGATAGCTCTCCACTGAGAGTGGCATGTACAGCAAGGATTGCATTACCAGTGAAACCATCGCCCCTCTAGTCTTACGCACTCGCTGTGCACCTGTCTGGGTGTGTCGGGTAGCTGTGGTTATAACTGTTGTCACGCATATAAATATGTTAAATATCAGGTGTGCTTTTAGCAGAACTAACCCTGGGAAAATCATATCCCTAAATGTATTTCGTGACTCATAAAAGTGTACCATAGCAAAAGCACAGCAAAGTGTTATCATTTAAGCGTGGTAAAGCATAGGTAAGTACTGTAAAAAATAGGGAGGCGTAGTAAAGCATATTAATAAACATTTCAACGCAAAGAATAACCATGAGAAGAGCAGGGACAAACTGCAAAAATACTGTCGAGAACTTTTATAAGGGAGCATTAACTAGTTACTTATATATAACATCTAAAAATAAACGGGAAAAATAATAAATAACGGAAGTGATTCTAATAAATAAAGCAATATAGGCTTTATGGAGAAAGGTTGCGCATTGGGCAATGGGATGAGTCATCACGAATGGTACATCTTAGGAAGTCAGTGGGAAATTTAAAATACACTAAATACTCGTCAATAAATAAAATACAAGTGAATTAATTAAAAACAAAATTTTGTATTTATTCATTAATGCATATAAGATATTGGTTGCTCTTTGTTTTAAGGGTTGCGTTCATCGGCGTGTTTTTAGCGTTTCCGAGTGGCTATTTTTAAAACGCAGGAGTCAGTTCCTCAGTGAAACGAATTCCAGTGATTCCTCTTCGCAGCAAGTTGAGATTGAGCCCCGTGTAAACAGAAATGAACTAAGGGTGCGGTGTTTTGGGGAGCAGCTCTACTACAACTGAAGTCATGAGTGTCACTTCATCGAAATACTGTTATTGTTGTACTAACCCGTCGCGCAGCCCCCCACCCCCCCAGCCCCCTCGCTCCCGGCCTCCCCCCCCCCCCCCCCCGCTCCCCCCCCGCTCCCCCCCCCTTCCTCTCTCCTCTGTCTCTCTCTCGTCATCTTCTCAGCACTGATTTCATTCGGCAGCGAAGTGCTTAAAATTGTCGTCCCTCGTTAACCTAGATACTTTCTCCCTTTGTACTACTTTTATACCCACACCCCCCCGTACCCCCCCCCCCCCCCCCCCCCCCCCCCCCCCCCCCCCCCCCCCCCTCCCCCCCTCTCTCTCTCTCTCTCTCTCTCTCTCTCTCTCTCTCCGTCCCTCGTCGCCTCCTTCTCTCTCTCCTCCGTTCTTTCCTTTTCCCCCTTCTCTCTCTCCTCTTCTCATTCTTCTCCTCCTACTCCTCTCCCCATCACTCCCCCCTAGTCTCTCTCTCCCTTCCCCCTTCCCCTCCTCTCCTCTCTCTCTCCGCATCTCATCCTCTCTCCCCTCACTCTCGATGGATGATTATTTAGGGCAGCGATTTAAAACTGCAATTACTGAATGAATCTGACATTTGTACAGGTGATGCGTAATTGTGGTGACGCGTTGTGTTTAAACGGAAAGCTTTGCCTTGCAGGTAGGGCGCAGCGAGGATATCGTGGCAGGAAGGCACGCCGGTCAGGCCAGAACCTGCCACTCCACTAAGCGAGTGTGGTGTGGGTGTGTGTGTGTGTGTGTGTGTGTGTGTGTGTGTGTGTGTGTGTGTGTGTGGTGTGTGTGTGTACACAAGCTGTATTGTGTTTGCCTTTAAATAAAACCCAAAGAAACGCGTTAGACAGTTGCGTTAATCGGTATCATTTGAACATGACAGGTCCCAAAACAATCCTCTTGGGTACAACACTGATAATGTATTGTAGAAGGGTTGTACTGTGCAGTGAAAGAGTTGAAAAACTGAATCCATATTGAAGCTGCTGGGCTGGGTGTGATTCTGTTGTGTTGGTTACCGACAGTCCACTGGGATCCTCTGGTCCCATCAGAAGCTTGCCAGTGCACCTTCGTAATCAGCCCCGGACTGGAGACCAGTAGAGCAGCTGCTGCCTGGCTCTCCTCCAGGGACCAGAGACTCGGAGTCGCTTACAGCTTGTAAACAGAATTAATCCGGCGCTCACTGGAGATATTGATTAGACAGGGCGGAGATTAAAAAAAAAAATAAACTACATCAACCGATCTGTAACTGTTCCTGTGACATCACACCAGCACTTTTCAAACTTATGTAATTCAAATTAAACAGGGGGGTGACAGGTACTCACATAGTAAGTTATAGTTACAGCTGCAACCAATAGGCTACACTTCCTTCTAATCCCTCAACTCTAACCACTAGGGCCACACAGCCTCTCAGTCCCTCAACTCTAACCACTAGGGCCACACTGCCTCCCAGTCCCTCAACTCTAACCACTAGGGCCACACTGCCTCCCAGTCCCTCAACTCTAACCACTAGGGCCACACAGCCTCCCAGTCCCTCAACTCTAACCACTAGGGCCACACAGCCTCCCAGTCCCTCAACTCTAACCACTAGGGCCACACAGCCTCCGTCAATCAACTCTAACCACTAGGGACACACAGCCTCCCAGTCCCTCAACTTTAACCACTAGGGCCACACAGCCTCCCAGTCCCTCAACTCTAACCACTAGGGACACACAGCCTCCCAGTCCCTCAGCTTTAACAAGTAGGCTACACTTGCCCCGGTCCCTTCAATTTGATCAACAGGACATACAGTCCCTCAGCTCATTTGAGGCTAGATTTACTAAAGCCTTCACCATTCCTGTGGAAAAAAAAAAATTAAATAAAAACTACTTTCTAGTTTTCGAACACAAGCAGGTTAGAAAGAAAATAGCACAAACTTGTTAAAAGTGGTTTGTTTTAAACGTGGGCAGCGCTTTACTCTCACGACAGGCAGGGGAGGAGCGAGCTCTTCAATCTACGTGACCTTTTCGGGAACAAAAAAACTAAAGGAAGAAAACAGAAGGTGCAATTGCAGGTAAGTGGGGGGGAGGGGGGCAGCCTGCTGGGTTGCTCAGCTGCGTGGTATTCCGGTCCCCACCCTGTAACCAAAGCCGACAGGGAGCTCTACAGACTAAGCCAGCGCTGCTCTGCGGTGTTTGGGGTAGGGGCTGTATTTGCACAGGTGGATCGCGAGGGACCCACTGTGCGCCAGGGTGAGGGGAGGGGGGACCAGAAAGTCCGGTTTCCCCAGAGCAAGCAGCACAGTCCTCGCTTGGTTATTGTGTCCACCGCAGGAGAAGCGATTAAGGATTGTATTTGAACCTGTCTAGCCTGCCAGTGGGTGTGATGAAAACAAATATCAGGGTGAACTTTGGGTTACACTTATGGAAAGAATAAGCTACACAAATACAGCGACTTAAAATAACACAGTGCAATGCTCTTGTTTGAAAATTCCGGAGGGGGGAATTCATTGAAATGCTTTGCAGCTACAAGAACGGCACGATTGAACTCGGGCCAGCCAGCGAGCATGCGGGTAACAATGGACTGGGTGTGGCATCTCAGGAGGTAGCAGGATTACCTCAGGGCTCAAAGCGTACAGGTTTTACTGCAGTACAAATTCACACTCAATATGGACCATAGCTGTGTACCTGTTGTCTACATCTTTCTTTGAATCACTAGGGGTTTTTAATATCAATGCATCAAACATTAGAGGTTTTTTAGACCAAAATCCTGTTCAACAGCAAGAACAATGAAAAAAAAAAACTCAAAACACAAGCAATATACTTTAGGGTGTGATAAAGCCGGGCATTTCAACAGCAAAGCAAAGCTCATGGTTAAAACAGGACACAGGGGAATCATAGAAAAATATACTGTAGTAAAATATATTCAAGCATTGAGGTTTGATAAATTGATAAACACATTGTGGAGTTTAGTACAAAGCAGAGAAACGTAGTAAAACATTTGTTTTTGTTTCGTAATTGAGATTCAAATAACAGTGGGCAATGCATCTACCCAGCACTTAGGTTAACACATGGTAATGCTCTATTCATCTATTGAAACAGGGTCTTCTAATATTCAACCCCTAAACAGGAAGCATTCCAGCAGAGCATAATACAAAAGGCTGTGGTGGATATTAAACACTGGAAAATATTCACAAGCAGAGTTGAGCACAGGGAAGGTGAAAGTACAGAAATGTACAGAACAGCCTGGTAAAGTTTGGTTTTGCAATGATCGCACACACTCACACACGTGGAAACAGGCACTCAACACTTTGCTAATGGCAGGCTTTTGTTAAGTGAAAACAGTTTATGCAGCACAACCAAAACACAGTAAAGATCCCATTATTTGAATTTCTATTGTCTATTTTTAGTTCTGTACAGGGGGTGGGGAGTTGCATTTTGCACCGTTGCAAAAGCAGAGTAAAGCTCAGCCCAGTGCTTAGCATACTGGATGCATGTAGAGCAGATTTGGAACCTGCTGAGCGGTGGTTTGGTTGAAGCGGCCGTGCTGACTGCTAACTGAAGTGTGAGGCTGTCGATGATGTAATCAGGATTCCTTTAATGACAAGACAATGGCTGTCTCCGGGCGGAACTCAATGGAGCATTCCAAACATCCAGGCCAAGCTCCATCTCTCTCGCTCACTGCCAGGCCCCTGCGTTGACGGACTGACCACCCTTCGTGATCACAGCCCTTTCTTTCAACACAAGATCTAACGCCAGTTTACCCCCCTTATAAAACTTTACAACTTTATGCTTGCAGTTTACTTTGCACTGTAATCTGCATTCACTGTGCTTTACCACCTTTAAGTGTGGTTTTCACAAGGCTTTACTGTGCATGCAGGGGATTTACCATGCCTGCCATGCCGTGCTGTCACTAGGCTTTTGTAATAAGAAGAATAGGCAATAAGAAGAAATACGACTCTTGCATTCCTTGGTGTGTATTGCAGAGCCTCAGTGGGGGGAGCGGGCTGGGGGGGGGCAACGGTTGATCAGACCGATACCTTTGAAGAGCAATATAATGCATTATAAAATCATTGCACTGTGGAAGTTCCTGAGTGCTAATCAACGAGAAAGGCAGCCCCAGCCCCAGCTGAGCTCCTCTGCCTCTCTCCCTGCTCAGCATTTGCAAGGGAAAGAGCCTGGGGTCTGCAGAGACACCAATCTAACACAAGAGCGGGATCCTCTGAACTGAATGGAAACTCAGCGGAACTGATCCCTGCTCTCACTGGAACACTCCTGGACTGCAGCTAATCTTCTTTGCAGAATATCGTACAGGGTAATGCAACCCAAGTTGTAGAGATACTACTTCACATTTAGCACAGAGAGTAAGAGAGGAAGTAAAAGTTGAGTGATAGTTAGTTCATATACAATTTGTTGCATTTACAATACAGACACCAGAAAATAAATAGAGTGCTGAGCACGAAAAAGAAAGCAGAGTACAAACTGACTGACATGGTGTCATTCTCCTCTCCCTCTCTCTCTCTCTCTCTCTCTCTCTCTCTCTCTCTCTCTCTCTCTCTCTCTCTCTCCCTCTCTCTCTCTCTCTCTCAGGTTGCAGGACTCTTTCACCTGGGGAGGGATCCTCTGCACTGTAATTACACGGCGATGGGGAACAGCTTAACACAGTGGTCCTTGTGTAAGCTGGGAATGGGGCCCTGTCAGATTGGTCACAGCTTATTTAATTACACAAATGAAGAAGTAACGAGGCAGCAGCTTCTCTGTGCCGTCGCTCCGCAGGGCAGGTGCAGGGGAAAGCAGTTTCCTGATTGCCTCTGGCCTCGGCTCGCTGGCCCCCAGGGGGAAGAGAAGTAATTCAGTTCAGATCTTTTGTCTCAATACAGCTTCCCTTTTTCTTTTTGTTTAACCTCAGGAGCAGTCTTCCCTCCTCCAAGTGCCTTCCAGCACTGCTTACTGATCAGGAGTTCAGCACTCGGTCAGCAAGGGCAGCGCTCCACAGAGGGGTAAACTAAATGAAACGGAGTGGCCAAGTTCGTGTATGGGATAGGCAGTGTGATCTAGTGGTTATAGCTGAGTGACAGGGAAACAATGTGGTCTAGTGGTTAGAGCTGAGGGGCTGGGTAGGTGAGGCTGCACCAGCTAGAGAACCAATTGTTTCACAAGATCAGACTTTCAGCAGACAAACGTTTCCCTACTTTAAGAAGTCAGGACTGTAGATGGATATGTTTGTCTCCTTGAGTTGGTTTGATGATCTAGAATGTTCTGTATCCATTGTGAAGAATTGCTCTAGGTGATTAAAGAAACAAAAGCAATATGGCAGACCAGACTGCAACCAAAAGCATACCTTTATATTAACATGATAGCCTTCTCACAATCTCTTACTTGCTAGGAGATCGCTAAACCTTTATAGAGCTCTCATATCTTCAGGCTGAGTTCTAGCCAGCACACACACACACGCACGCACACATGCACGCACACACACACACACACACACACACACACACAGCCAGACAGCTGGTAGATCCTGGACCTTCCTCATAATGGGTTTCCTGTGTAAACACGCCCAAAAGACAACACATTATGCATTACCTCCCTAATGGGTTCCTGTGTAAACAGAGCCTGACCACACTTACCCCTTTAAACTCACCTCACAGCTCCATCCTACAGTAGTTTCTCTAGATTTACCAGAAGGCCACACCACCTCCCAGTCCCTCAACTATAATAACTAGGCCACACTGCCTCCAAGTCCCACTGCGCCAACCTCTAAGCCACACTTTCTACCAGTCCCTCAGCAGCTTCTGTATAATCCACAGGCCACGCTACTAGGCCCTCATCTCCAACCATTGTTATTTGTTTATTTAGCAGATGCTTTTATCCAAGGAGGCTTACCGAGACTTCACAGCCTCCCAAGCCACTCAATTCTAACCCCTAGTCCACACAGCTCCAATTACTTACCTCTGAGCCAGGTGTATGCCTTGTTTAAGGCCCGAGGAGGCCGGGAGGTCCGGAGTATCCCAGGTGCCTCTCTGGGTGTTGTTTTGCTGCTTGCTGGGAGAGGGGTGTGTCTGTGTGTTCAGGGAGATTTCACCTGTCATTGTCTGGATTCCTGAAAAGAAAATCCTTCCTAAAACCTTCACAGATAAGTGGTTTTTGCTTTTACAGGAAAACCTTTCCAGCAAAGCCATGGAAGCATGATCTCAGGGTATTAGGGAAAAGAAAAGAAAATCAACAAATCAGGCGTTTGAACCTGATGAAAGCTCATGGAGAACTGTACAGAGACGCTCAAAACAAAACAGCTAAAGAAATAGGGACTTCAGCAAAGTTCAGCAGAAGAGAAAGTGTGTGTGTGTTTGAGATCACATTTATCCAGTTAAAATGAGTCATTGTAAAAGTATTTATATATTTGCTTTACTAAGTACACAGAGCTGTGGCATTGTGGATAGCACACAGCAGCATCATAATGCTTAATGCTGTCCACAAACACTGCTTGAAGTTCCTAAAGACAAACACACTGAGGATTCAGTTCAATTAACCTTTTTTTTATCTGGAGGAATATAATTAGAACTTTATGACATCAACAAAGAGAGCAATTAAATAAATACATCAAGTAAATGAAACATCACTTTGTACAGGTGGTAAGAGTTTGCAGAAACTCCCATGCAGGGTGAAGCATGCTGTTCTAAATTACGCTATATTGCTAAACAGATCTAAGGAAAGTAATTCTCTCTGAATTCAGCTCATCAGTAATTCAGACGACCTCGTTCGTGGAATAACCAGTGCACCGCTGAAACACTCATGTAGTATTTTTTTCTTTAAAGTTTTCTCCAGATATGAGGCTTTCGGGAGAAGATTAAAACTGGTATTACTAAGCACTAGAGCCCTTGAGAAATGCATCTTCCTTCCAAGAAAGCCCTAGCAAGAGATAACATAAAATCCAGGACAACTGTAGACTAATCATTCAAGCAGGACAACAAAAAAATCTTTAAACTCATCACAAATACAGCAATGCGAAATGAAAAAAAATAATAAACTGAATAATTCTAATTTACACGATCCTGGTCATGGTCAGTATTTACAGGATTTGCAATCCTGGTCAGATTGAAAACAAACATTTCTGAGCGATTTAAAAAGGCATTGTGAAGAGGCTGTTTTTATGTTCGAATGGCAATGGGTTCCCAAGATGAGATGCTTGATATACGAAAGCACGCTGGCCCGTATCAGATCTCAATTCAGGGATTTTAAAAGTAGGCACGTCATTTGAGCTTCGAGCACAGATAGAGTTACATGTCTCTAACGCCGGGGAGGGAAAGCTTTTCCAGGGTTATAAGTGTCAGTGCCCAGGGCAGTGAGGGGCAGCAGACCACCTGTGTGATATTAAATCTTTCTCCGTTTGGTTTTAGAGGTTTCGCAGGCTCAGTTCATTACCAGGTGCTGGATTAGAGCAGCACAGTTGAGGGAGCTCACAAGGCCTCACAATAGTCTCCACTCCATACACATCCAGCAGATAGCTGCTGATAGCCAGCCCATGATGTCATCACCGAGCCGCCCCTGTGAGCCTTAATCTGCAGGCTTTACCTTGGAGTGCCGGGGCTGCTGGGACAGGCAGGGGCACAGTGAAACAGGGAGCGGCAATCTCACATACTGTGTGCTGTGCAATGAAGCTTCAGGGGGAAAGCGTGAACCACTTGTTGCAAACAGAGTTTGCTTATTTAAGTTCTCTGATTAAGAAACTTGCTGTTGTCTTCTCTTAGTTAAAGAAAACGTTTGTGTTTTTCGTATGCATAGAATTGAAATGCAACTGTATGCATATATATTGCTTTCTGTACCGCAACCATGGAGTATACAGTAACCACAGTGATCTTTGATTTACCACATGATTTCTTCAACAATATAAGGATATTATTTTGATCACAGTTAGGCTCTTATTATAGTGTTTCTAAGGATGTGTAACTAAGGCATTTACAAGACAAAATACAATCGCTTCATAACACCACACAAAGCTTTGCCCTAATCATGTGCCATTGAAATGTTTTTGTAATAAACTGTTATTTCTGTTGAAACCTCATAGATGTTCTGTCAGCAGGGATCATGAATCTGGTTCTAAGGGCTCCTCTTTTTGCTCAGTTTGGTGGATATCTGCTAGTGCTGCATCTACAGAAGTGTAAGTATGACTCATGTAATGAAACTTCAAACGCTGCTTCAAGCATGAAATACTTCCGAAAAAAATAATGCAGAACTATATGGGTTTATTCCTGAATTAACTTTTAAACTTTTACCAAAACCGACCCCCCCCCCCCCAAGGAATTCAAACATAGGAGACATCACAAGATAATTTCAGTTTTTTTTTTCCATGTGCTGTTTTCTGTGTGGTTAAAGCCTGTGTAGCCACACATGTTCACTTTATCCAGAGGCAACAGCTTCAGCAGCTACCTCCCTTTCAGGGAACATCTGCACCTAAACCTAATCCTATCTGAAAATTATAACCTTTCAATGATGCCAAACATTCAAGTCAGATTGCAGAGTTTGCCCTGGAAGGATTACTAACGTGCTTCGCAGCCTTGTTGCTGACAATGTGAACTATCATCCCAGCAAGTCTGTCAGACCCTTATAAAAGTATACCAGGGAATTGGCACTTTACTTTGCCTTTCACATACCACTGTGCATGCTAAACAAAAATTCCTTGATTTTTAGCTAGTGCACTCCCCCCCCCCCTTCCCCCTCTCTGCTAGCAGTCAGGAGCTGTGATCTCTATGGCCTTCATGGCCCTCCCACTGGGGGTTGGAGGAGATCAATTTCGGGGGCCCCCCCCCCCCATGGTGACCCGGCCCCACCAACCCCCCCCCCCCCACCCACGGACCCCCCCCACGCTGCTGTCTTTGTGTGAGCTGAGCCAGCACCTCCCCCTTTTGTCACCAGCCTTTACACTTTATTTAGCACGCACAATGATCGCTCAGTGTGCAGGAGGCCTGACATTGCAATCTGCATGAGAGCGAGCTAGAGAGAGAGTGACAGGAGGGGGGGGGAGGCACGTGACTGACCCCTACCTGTGCACCCCATCCCAGAAACAACTGCAGTGAAAGTGTACAACAGTACTAACGGTACACATGTTACATACATTCAAATATATACCAACAGGGGATTCCAAACTTTCTAGGGAAGCACTCCATGATATCAAGCATCCAGGACCCCCACCCAATGAATCCATAGAACTTTCTTCACCTCTCAATCACCATCTTTAATAAGGTACTCTAGGGCAATGGAAAGCACATTTAAATGAGGGTACTTGGAAGAGTATTTCTGTGTGTGCTGCAGCCCATTTAAAACCATCCTAAAATGACCCCAGGGTAGCACTACTCTTGTATAATGTACACTGCATCCTATCTTTAACATACTTCTTTGTGAGAGGGCAGCTTTAGGCTGTTGCTGGGATTTCTAAACCTTGTGATCTGTGACTGAGCCTGGCAGAGAGTTTAGTAGTGTGCTTTGGGTTGTCAGAATAGCCTATTAAACCAAGCACACGGGATAAATGAAGCATCTATTCCCCTGGGCTCATAATTACCTGCTGTCTCAGAGAACAGAGATCTCATCAGAAGCGTGATGTGGATGTGGAGCCACTTTCTGTGGCTGCAGACTGAAACAACTGTCCGAACAAACATTGAGCTTTCATAAAACCACCTTTTTATAAGGCCCAGACTGTTTAAACTCGCATTTTCCTGTGCAAGCTTTGTATTTTTGGCTGTTGCTTGAAATGAAAGGTACTGTTATGACAGCCCAGTAGCAGATTCCTGGACAGATCCCAAGATTGCCTCTTTGCATTCATTCATTCGTTTTGCTTTACTGCTAGTGATAGTGTGGGGTCTGTTTGGGGAAGATGCATGTCATGTTCTACCACAGTAAGCGTGTTCTGCTTTGACAGGGTATATGATTGCTTGCTGTTTCGGCATGCTCTCAGCTTGTTCAAGGTGGGTCTTTTTTTCTTCTTTTGTGCCTCACCCTGCCTGCATGCTTGTTTGCTTCTTCAGTGTTGACAGGACTTCTTTGAAAATGAGATGGAAGCTGTACATCCAGACAAGCATTCTCCTCCAGGTCCTACACAGCTCAATACAGACAGTTCAATTTGAGTTATTACAGTTCAACGTTTGCTCCCTCAAGATGAAGCCTTTTGCATTAAGTTTTGCCCCCAAACCTGCCCTATAGTGGTAACACTGGTTCTGGAATGCCATCTGTTTATTTGTTACTTATATATAGATATATATATTTAGGCTCATGTAATGCTAATTGGGAAATATGCAAATTTCAGCATTACAAGAGCCAATCAAATCGTGTGAAAGCACAAAGCAGGCAGAGCTCATTTGCATACAAATTCCAGATTTAGCTGGATAGTTAAATATTTAGCTAAATGTTAAATCTTGTAATTAGATTTATAAATGATATCTGAATGTAACAGATTTATAAATCTGGGGAAAAAATACAAGATTTAAGTTAAACCTGGAAGAAAATATTAATGCTTTTTTTACACATGGCACCCCATATATATATATATATATATATATATATATATATATATATATATATATTATATATATAATAAATTAATAGTCTCTAAGTGCCATATAAATTTGCATATAAGTACCGATATTTATTTTATTTACCATATTTCCATATATTATGTTTTTGGCTTTACTGTGCACTGCATGAATATTGCAGTGGATATTTGACTGTGTGAGTTTCACTAGTTTCACCCTACAGTCAGGTGTGTGGAAATGTGCTTTCTGTGCCTGCTCAGCACTGATACTGTAATTCACAATGCTTTCTGCAGTGTGCCGCTGATGCACACATCCACACATGGGGTTCTTACCCATATTATTCAAGGCTTGTTTGTCTCATAAGCCAGGTTTAACTCTTTCGTCACTGAACTCTAGCCCCTCCTTCCAAACACACACACATTTAGGCAAGCACAGTGAGAGGATTTTTTTTTATCTTCCTGGGCGCTTTAGGGGAGATTTAAATAATCAGAGATCTTTTGTGTGACACTGTTTGCAGCTGCATTAATGCAAGCGAAATACTCTCCTCTTCCATAACTCCAGAATAGAGGGGGGGGGGGGGCTAAGCAGGACAATCAGTAACTCTCATCATTCTGTTTAGACCACTCCAAAGTTTGACACATTTCTCACTGATTTTAAAGTTTGTGATTTTAAAGTTTGAGTTTGACTGAACTGTTCAGTCTGCACTGGTTCAGTTTGCTCTTGGTTTATTTCCACAAGGAGAAACTCAATGAAAGTACCAAGAAGCAACTTAGCTCTGGGTGCCCCTTATAACAGCATAGTAAAAGCAGAGCAAAGCTAATAGCATGGTAAAGCATAGGTAAACATTGTAAAGAATAACAAGGCATGATCAAGTATATCATTAGAAATGGCAAACCAAGTTGAACTATGCATGAGGGGAAGATAAATACGAGGGGAAACTTTCAGAAGAAGTTAAACAAACGGTTCTTGCTATTTAAAAACTTTGCATTGATGACGTAATGTGTCACTTAATACAACATGTGTTTACAGTAGCAGTGTGTGGGGTCGCCTTTGTTATTTTGCACATCTTTGGTAGACGGTGCAAACGGGGGGAAAAAGGGACGACTACTATTTTAAACCGTATAGTCATTAAAACGCAAAACCTTTTGTCAAGTGCAGACGGAACAAGTCAAACGGAGAACCAAAGAACTCTCTGGCAATGGTTCTTCGATTGAATCGAGACCCCATCAATCTCTCTCTCTCTCGTGACCATCCTCCAGTCTTTATCCCTCTCGCATCTGTCTCTCTCTCATCATCTCTCTTTATCGATCTATCGTACCATCTTCAATCCATCGCTTATTTGCAAACTAACATTCTCTCGAGGTCAATTCCTCGGACTACTCGCAATGCAACTCTGGTGACAGTCTCATTTTGGTTCAACCTTTGATGTCCCAAACTCTTATTTTACCTGCATTCCCCAGTCTGTCATCAAGTTGACCGTTTAAGTTGAACTGATAGAATCGGTGCTAGGGAATTCTTAACTACGTGGTCATTACACAGTGAATTCTGGTTGTCACCCACATGTCATCCGTCACACCCCCCAGCGGAAACTTCGAACTCCCTAAACGTGTCGAAGACGCATGATTAGACTTTCGGGTCCGACCAAAGGGTCTGGGGGGGTCTCTCTCCAGTCTCTCTACACTCTCTCTCTCTCTCTCAGTTTCTGGTTTAGCATTAGTCTGGGCTCTCTCTCTCTCTCTCTCTCTCTCTCTCTCTCTCTCTCTCTCTCTCTCTCTCTCCTCTCTCTCTCTCTCTCTCTCCTCTCTCTCTCTCTCTCTCTCTCTCTCCTCTCTCTCTCTCTCTCTCAAAGGAACTCTGAAATGTATGCAAATACCCCTAAAGGGGATTACACTTTTATGGGTTTAGAATTTAGTTCAACTAACCTGAATAATCAAATGTGGGAACATGTGCCCCCCCCCCCCCCCCGGGCTTCGCTTCATCAGGATGCTCATACAGCGAGGGAGGGGTTCAGCTCATGGTACAGAATTGCTGTCGTCTGATTACGAAACTATTTTCACAGCGGGTTCCCCTGCTCTGCACTGAGACGCAGAATTAGAGCTATTTCATGCAATTTAGGTATGGCAGTGGTCTCTTTTATATGTGCTTTTTTAAAGTACTGCATTACTTATTTAAAGCAAAAACTTATTTCAGGACAGAATTACTGTGCGTTCCTATGACATCTGTTGAGGACAGCTAGCTTCTTGTAGAAGTTTCCTGGGATACTGTATTAGCACAGAAAAGTGCAGTAAAGAGTAGTGAAAACACAGCAAGTGCCAGCAAGCTAACCCATACAGCATGGTAAATAATGCACGTCATGTCAAACCATGCTGGGCAATGCAAATTAATTGCAAACCAGTGGGAAAAACATAAGCAACAACATTTCTTCATATGAAAAAGGCAGTTGCACCAGATCATGCATATCTTTTTAACAGATGTGCAATGGATTTGAGAAGCTACATGCAGGAGCAGTGTTAGCCTACCAACTCTACTGCAGCACAGCCTCCCTTTCATTTCCCAGAAAGCAATCTAGGTGGCATTCCTTTGGTTTTATGTCATCAAACTAGCGGTTAAAACAGAGGAGGGTCTTTTTGTTTTATGTTTTTCTTTTAATGCATGGGTTTGTCACATCTCTCAATAGAAAGGATTCTCCTAATAAATTGGCACAGCAGCACAGGCGCGAAGGGGGCGTGTGTCCCTCTAAAAGGCTCCAGTGACCCCCCTCCCCCAGGTTTGTGGGAAAATAAGCAGCTCGATGGTAACCTGCGGTCCGGGCTGTTGAAGGGCAGTCACCCATGCGGCAGTGCCTTTCTCCTAATGTATTAGAGGAGCAGTAATGCTCGTGGCCTGGGGTGATCCACTCTACCTGCACTGATTCCAGGGTTTATTTAGGATCTCCAGGAGAGTCCATTAACTCTGCTGTCAGGAGTGCATTCACAGGTTCCGTGAACTGAAAACACCGCAGCATTCGTATTTATCCCTGGGAAGAAGAAGAAGAACATACTAACATCTTATTGGAGCAAACGAATGACAGCATTATAGTGAGAAGGGATCAGTTTTATTAACTCTTAGCTGGTAAAAAAAAGGGGGAAATTCATGCTGTAAGCAGGGTGCATGTGTATCTAGTTTTTATTTTGGTTTATGGTTGATGACATGGAAATAATAAATAAAAATAAAAAAACCTGCTCTATATTTTGCACTGTTGATTTCTCATAATATATATAACTAAAGGGTATATATATATTATATTTATATATATATAATATATATATATAATATATATATATATATATATAATATATAATTATATATATAGTTTACATCAAGTTACAAGTGCATTAAATTGGACCCCCTATAAAAGTTTACTGAGGTCTGAAAGCAGGGCAAAGCACAGGCAGCACACATTGATAAATTATTGTGCATTTTACCATGTTAAGCAAACATTGCTATAGTAAATGTTAAACTGTAGCATCAGTCTAAAGCCTTTATCAGTGTTAAGCTAACAAACAGTAAAACAAATCTCAGCAAAGATATGAATGCTGTGAAATATGACAGCCCTGTATTTGTATACATGAAACACAGCTGCACAAAAGTGCAACATCTAAACACAATTCAATATTGTTCTGAAAGCACTGCATGATTTATCTATCCGTGTGTATGGGAACTCCCAGCCTGTCCAGGTGTGACGGACACACGCGCTCCTGGATTGGAAAGTCTCCTGGATTGGAACGTCTCCTGTGATATCAGTCAGATAGAGACAATGCAGATCTGTGGTGCTTAACACTGGTTTGTTAGTTCACACCTGATTGTGCAAATGAGGAGTCAGGTGAAACTGAAACTTCAGCGCAGCGCCAAACCTCTTTCCCAGGAGGATGTGGCGGGGATGGGAATCTGGATCACTTCGGATTGAAAGCTCTGGTAAGCGCTGCAGGCAGAAGGGGCACTGTTGGGGAGCAGCGGCTCCTGTTATACCTGTCAGAACCAGCAGGGGTCACTGCTGCCGTTGCCATCTGATTGACCCCAGGTACTCAGTTGACCCGTTTTCAATGTGTCACCACCATATTGTTTTGGGTTTCATGCCCCATAAATAACTTTGAACTCAATCATAATATTGAAACAAAAGTCAATCTAGAGATTAAAGGTGATCTGCAATGTGCACATAATTAAAATTATCGCTTTGTAGCAGGCTTTAGAATCAGTGGGTGTTTTAATTCAAGAAACATCCTTCTGGAGAAGAAAAAAACCTTCTGATGCGAAGTGCAGATCGCTATTAGAATTTTTTTTTCTTATAGGGAATAACACAGATTATATTATAAATAAGAAACTACAGATTATAAATAAGAAACTACCTGCTTACAAGCCCTGAATTCTTTTTTGCACTCTTTTTAGAGTTGATTGATCCTTTTTGCATCATAAATGGTGTGCACTTTGAATCCGGATTGAACACAGCAGTTAAAGTAATCTGGGATGAATGCTTTTTGAATGCGTGATACCCCTAGGAAGGGAAGATTGCAATCAGAAGGAAGGTTGTGGTATGTAACCAGGCAGTGCACAGAGGAGCACTAATGGACTGGATGTCACTGCCATTACAACAACAGCCCGGGGCTGGATATGAATCACAGACAGGCTGCGTACAGAGAGGCATGCAAGCACACCACCAGAGTCTGTGCAAGGCTCTGCCAATATGAAAGCACTGGAAACATTATCCGTGGGGTCAATGCACAACACAACTTTTTACATTGTCTCTCTCCCTCTTCCTCTCCCTCTTCTCTCTCTCTCTCTCTCTCTCTCTCTCTCTCTCTCTCTCTCTCTCTCTCTCTCTCTCTCTCTCTCTCTCACAGCCATAAATATCTATGAACCGGAGTATGCAGTGGGGATGTCTAATTTGATAACTTACTTTCCTTTTCGTTCTGGTTTCTATTATGATTGAGTGGTCAAGTAACCTGTAGCAATTAAAGAACAGCTAATACAATATGACTGTATACTCTACCGGATGATATATTGTTTTAGTTTTGCTGCTGCTGCCTTTTATAATAATGACTGCAAAAACCAATGGCTCAAGCAAAACTTCTTCCCCTGCTTTCATTTTGAAATTGCCATCGTGCCCTTGTAACCCTGGCCCCCTCATAAATAACCCACAATAGTTGGGAGCCCAATTGGGCAATCTGAATTTTAAATGGTTCCCTGTTCAGCATGAAAACAGAAGAAATGCAGAGAGGATCTTCGTGATGAAACCCCAGCGGGGGGCCGAGTGGAAGCTAGCCCCCGGGCCGGGAGCAACTCAACCCAACTTAACTTGGACTTGAGAGAGGGGGCCACTCGAATAAGAAATGCAGAGACCCCTGTTAGCATGACAAAGAGCCAGCCATCTCTACTGATTGGTGTCACAACTCAGACTGAATACGGCCAGGCAGGCAGGCATGCACATGTGTGCTGCTGACACATACTGGGCAGAGAGTGCAAGCTTTAGCACAGAGGGGCAAACTTCGAATGCACTTATTCAAAAAATGCATTAGTATGTTATGGTTCACAGATCCTTACTCGACACAACCACAGTGTACTACCCTTGTTTTTTGGCAGATCTGCTGTATGTTAAGTATTGCATTTGTAGCGTTTGTTTTTTCATGCCACTCTGAACAATCGTAGTAGGACTGTATGAAGTGATACCTTCAGATCTCAGTGTTTAACAGCTTCAAGGACTAAGTAGTTCTCTAATCTTCGGATTCAGCTCATACAGCAGGTCTTTAGCAATGAAAGAGCTGGAGAAGCAATTAAAGATAATATTTATGTAATGCTGTTGGTTTTGCCAGGAATTGACATGAGTCAGCCCCTCCAGTGCAGCTTCTTGTTCTTACAAGGTCTTGTAAAGATGACATAACTGCTGTTGGTACATTGCGGTCAGTGTCATAATAACAAAATGGTTTAACATGTGGATCTGTCTTGCTGGTTCTGCACAAACTAAAAACATACATCTCAACGAGTCTCTGCAGGTGACAGGATATTCGAACGAAAAATAACAGAAAAAATGACATCCGAAATATTGTTTTCCATATTATAAAAAGAAAGATATTGTTTAATTGTTACACATGTATTCCGTGTTGCATGCTCATTTCATTTTTTTTGGCAGCTATACTTTTGCTATCTTTTATAAGATTCAATTTTATACTAAAATGTGTTAAATAGCCCAAACTGCAGCCCCTCTTGGTGGATTCATGTCCTTGCCTCCTCTGCACATGCGTCCAGCCCATATCTCTCCGATCTCAGCTTTCTCATGCCCAGATCCTTCTTCAACCTGTCTGTACTCGTTGCTTTAACAGCCCTGCCTTGCGACCCATTTCGTATGCTAATCCCCTTTTGTGTTAAACAGTTCTTCTTCAATTGCTTGTTTACTGCTGGCTTCCCAGTTCTGTGATGGGTGCATTGTTGTAACTAGAATAATGTCCTGAAACTTTCTTGTAGGAGCAGAGGGATGGGCTTGTATGGTACTGGATCTATGGACACAAGTCAGCTAGACTGAAATAAAATGTAGGTTTTGGGGTATTTGCTTTCTGTTAGGATCCTAGACATTTGGCAGTCTCTAGTAGGTCGTATTCTCTGTGGGGACAAGGAAGAGTATTGTTGCAGAGTTGCATATTCTTTCTGTAGACCATACCCTAAGGGGCATCAGTTAACAGGGTGTTCTGTTAATTTAACTCTGCGGTCGAAGCACTACTTGAATGTGCTTTTGAGGGCTCAGTTCAAGCTTCTTCTTCATACAAGTCCTTGCAAAGATAATATACCAATGTTGATCACAGTATAATACAACGAGTGCAGTAAAGCTAACAATGCAGCTGCGTAAGATGGAAAGAGTTGCGCTTTTTTAAAATGCAACACAGTCGTTTTAATGCATCACAATTAGAAATTCCCAGGCGCATCCAGACTGGTTTCTTACCTCATTGATTTGTCAAATTACCTGATCATTTATTCAGTAAAACAAAATGTACTGAAGCAAAGAGCTCACAGTAACCCTGGAATTCCATAACCAGTATTAAGAGAAATGAAGCCCCCCTGATCTGACCCGGCTGACCCTCAGACTGCGTCTCTCAGCGTGTCAGCTGACAGAGGCATGTCTGACGGCAGGCCGTCCCGGCGCCTCATCCGGCCAGCAGTGTGGCCCTCAGGGACGAGTTATGAAAAAGCGACAAACTGACACTGGCACCTAATCAATAAGTGACAGAGTGCGTAACTCTTACCCCATGATAATGTAACACACAGAGCCACTGCTCACAGGGGAGGCCTGCCAGTGCAGGACATGCACAACAAGAGGAAACCAAACCGGGGTGGTTCGTATAAGGAGCAGATATCAGGCACCCAGTAGACTTTCGTATGAGACATGGCTTGAGGCAGATGTATTGAATCCTGTACAGTAGTCTTGAGGGCTGTGGTTGTCTAGGGAAATCAAAAACAACCAACCCTAAACAGCAACTACAGAGCTGGAGCTGGGATGATCTTGGCAGAGAATATGATCGGGAGGGAGTGGAGGGTTAGGACTGGGTGGAGCAGAGAGTCTTTTTTGGAAGATTTATGTCTGGCTCTTGCTAACAGGACAGCTTGTTCCAGAGCTGCCCTTTTTAAACTGTTAAAGCGAAGCAAAATGTAGTATTAGAGCATAAAAACGCATCTTAACAGGAAAGTGATATCACGGTATATAAAGCGTGGGAACGTGCTAAATCATGTTTGCCAGGGTACATTTTTTAAAAAGGAGAAAACACAAACGCTAACAGAAAGAAATTGGGTCGCCATCAATCTGCTGTGCATCTGTCAGCACTGCTCAGAGTTCGGGCTCCTTTATGTGAGCCGCACTGACCAGTAATCAATACTTTTGCCCTAGTTGTCGGCTGCCCCCTTCTGTTCAATGCACTCCCTTGACCTTGTGGCTTCATTGTCCCATCACGCTGGAAAAAATTAAGAGAGGCTCATTGTCAGCTTTCTCTCAAGACTGCCCTAATTTGTATTGACAAAAAATGTTTAGGTAGAACTCTAAGAAACTAAAGCAGACACACATTTCAGCTAATGCCTTCCCTGGTGTCTCATGATCTCTGAGTGTCTGGATTGATGGGTTTGGATTGATGGATTAAGATACAAGAACTTCACATCAATTATATTTTTGCATGGGAGCAAAGATCGGGTTATTTCTGCTACTCTGATCCCCACCCAGGAATACAATTATATATTGCTCCATTCGTTGCATTAGTTAACAGCTATTAATAGCATTTAATTGAAGGTTCAGTTGGTATTTATTGTTGAAACTCAGCATATAGGTATTTGTTGTACCAGAACCTGTTTTCAGAGTAAAGTTACACAGCTTGAACTCTTGTATCCTGCACCTGCACCTTCTCTCACTTCTCTGCTGAATCAATGCTTTACCTGGGAGAGAGTGACATCCTAACTAACACAGCCTGCACTGATCTCAATGAGCTGAGGGGCTCAGGCAGTGTTGCAAGTGACCCCAGGACTTGTTTGCAGTACACAGTATTAAAGGTTTTTAAACCCTGATAAACACCTGCTCTACATAACTTAAACCACCTGCCAGCGGCGGCTTTCGAGAAATCTAGAACTTCAACTTCAAGGGTCTTATTTGTTTTCTTCAAGTAAATGTTGTTTTAGCAAGTGCTGCCATTGTTTGCTTTAAAACTTTGCTCCGATTTCCAGAGACTCCAACTGGAGACACAGCGGTTGGAAGGGAAATCAAGAGAATCCTGGGGATATATTTATTACAGCTTTACCTGAATGGTGTTTATAGCCCACTATCTACATTTTAGTAACAATATTAAAGCTTTGCATGGATGCTGAGGCAGCAGGGGCTAGAACTGTCCCAGGTACTCTATTTGGATTGTCTTTCCTTAGAGGCTGGATAGGCAATGCAGGACATTTTCTGTATGATTTTTGTATGACATAAAACCAACTTCAACTGCAGGGGTCTCCAGGATAGAAGGGGTTAAGTTGATCTGGTAAGGTCAATATTGTTGCACAATCAAAAGGGCATTTGATAGGATGTCTGGTAACATGTCCAGTATTCCTCTTTTGTTTGCATTCAGTATTCCCCTATCATTCCCCTATGCACATTGTACATTACTTTGGGTTTTGCATGCAAAGAAACACAAAGTAGTAGAAGATGCAGTAACTTCAAACATGGCAGGAATACCCAGCAGTGAACAGACACAACTGACACCACCTGAATCAAACACAGAGCCCTTTAACAGCACTAAATGACTCTGTATGACACTGTGGGTTTAGTTTGAGATTTTCCCACGAAAGCCACAGGTTTGAGTTGGTTCACAGCCTCTGCCCAGCTCAGGAGATTAGCCTCACCCCCTCCCTTGAGACTCCCAGGCCCTGAACTGCCTTGACTCACTCAGAGTGGGATTAGCGAGCGCTGGCCGGACCCTGTACTTACTGCGCTGACACTGGGAGCTGCAGGGCAGGTCACCTTGTGACTCCGGGCTTAAACAGCTGGGACAATTAGGCAAGGGATTTCCACAAAACATCAAGTCATCACGGCATTAGCACAGCACTGTCATTACTCTTAAAGGTCATTCAGTCACTTAACAGCAATAACAACAACATAGCAATTCAGCCTGGTTAGAGGGCTGCACCCGTCTTCATGCTACAGTTTGGAAAAGGGCTCCACATCGAGCTCCAGCTCCTCCAGTTCTTTAAATACTGTGCACAAATACGGTGGTACGCTTTTAGAAGGGGTGGCTTGGACACCTGGGTAGCATTAGACAATCTTCATGTGTGTTACAAGTGATCACACACTGAACTTGGATAAACAGAACCCTTTAAGATGCTGCTTTAAGCTTTAAGTATTAAACAGGTCTGATGGCAGTATAACAAAGTGATGCAAATAGTCAGTCTTTCATGAGGGTTTCCAGCAGCACAGCACCAGTGATTGAAAGTGTTGCATCGAGGGGCTCGCTGTATACCGCAGTCTTGTGGTGGTCTACAGTAAAGCATCTTCTTTCAGGCAGGTTGACAGGGTAAGGTAAGAAGCGGTGAGATCAGACAGCCCTCCCTGGGACTTGCCCACACTTGCTACAAGTGAAGAATCTGTTCCGCAGCAACCTGTGAGAGAAAGGATCCGCTCAGTCCTTTCTGTCTGGGTACAGCATGGGCAGAGCAAGCGGATCGGTCGCCCCTAGTTACTGAAATAGAAAAGCATTCAGGCTGCCCCACTGCCAGAGTAACTGATACACAGAGCTCTGTTTGAGTGCCGCTTACACGACAGCTAAACAAATAAGACTTAGTTCCGCAGAAACACTGCTGCTTGTATTCAAGAGGAACTAAAAATCCTGTTTGTACAAAAATAAACGAGGGCCAAGAGCTACCGATTAGGAATAAAAAACCTGGTAAATCAAACTCCACATACAAGCACAGGTTAACACATACTGCACACAAACTTTAGCTTGATTCAAAGGAAAAAGAAAAAAATTCCAGGTGTTAACATCTGTGCAGATAATTACATAAAAGAAACAAAATGTATCACTAGTTTTACAGATCTGTAGAAAATTATAGAAGTCTGTTGAATGTTGGAAAATTGCAATCTACAGTTTTTTTTTTTTTTTAAGTAAAATCTGACAGACTAACTGTTCAATTTTAATAATCAAAAAATTGGCAGATCTTAATACTGCCTCCATGAAACGTATGTACTGCTCTACAGCAAATATCGTTCCTCTGTATTTTCACTGTATTTAGTGATACTGCTTATAAGGGCCAAATCTCTTTACAGCATTAAGATCATTAAAACAGACCCCCACTAACACACATGCACGCACACAATACTAATATGTAAAATGTGAAGCCCCCTCTATTTACGGCTCTCCAGTACCTGGTAACTTGTCATTGTTGTATTGTTACTGAGGACCCCTGTGGTGAACCGATGGAGCTCAGCTAATCTTTCCAATAAAGGTGCGCATTGCTAACCCTCACGCTGAGCTCCTGTGAGTTACACACTTACTGTGAGTGTGGGAAGGAGAGTAGGCAAGCACGGCCACTGTCCTTTCCCTCTTGCTGGCCCTGCAGCTACCAGCCTGCTGTGAGTCCCAGCCTCCTGCTGGGAAGGCATGAGGTGAGGGAAGGAGATTGTCTGTTACTGCAAGGCATGTCGTTTCAGTGCTTTTATTATTTAAGAGAAGGAAGAGACATTTTACCAGCCTTTCTGCAAGCTGATTTTGCAGCACTCTGGACAGCAAATACAAAAATGAATGGGAATAATGTGTGTAAGATTCCCATTTCAGTAACAAATTACTAGTTTTAATTATGTTTCTTTCATGACAATATCAAGAACTAAGCTAGCTACTAGCTCCCTCACTGAGCTGCTACCTACTATAGTGCTGGCACAGTGCACCCCTCACTAGCTGCACAAAGAAACAAATCTCTTTAATGTGATGTTTTACTGGCTGGTTGGTCTGTATCTGGATTCAAGATCCTCCTCTAGCCCCACCCCTACCCTCTGAAGATACTTATGTTCTATCCAAGGAACCGCAGAGGATTTGAGTGACAACACATTTGGGTAACAGCTAACGGCTTTGTACATTTTACAGTCAAATAAGCCGATGTGTAACATTCATTTTCTTAAATTACTCATAGAATCTTTCCACACACACACACACACACACAAAAAAAACACGTTCTTGTCCACTTGCAAATGTCCGACCAACCAGTCATTATACAAGCATTAAACCTTCTAACCCTTCCCAGCGGCGATGGGTTCAGTTGCATACTGTTATTAGTACAGTAACAACATATTAGAGATAGTTGTGCAACAGACATGGAAAAGATATTTATTATTTTACAGTTTTTTTTCCAGTGGCTTGCCTCTTTTACCATGCATTCCCACGTGTATGCTTGTCTGGTCTTTATTTCCATACACTTTTTTTTTTATTATTGCCACGTTGCTGCGGTTGTAAATAGGCATACACAGTTAATGCAGTTAGAAGACGGGCAGTGAATGCTGCCTTCAGCTGGTTAAGTGTGCATTTCAACAGCATCCAACTGCCGCTATACTCCGACAGACTACCAGTTGCTCTCTGACGGACTCAGTTCCACAGGGGATAGGTTTCTGAGGCGCTGACTAAATATTGACAGGGGTTGAAATAAGCCGACTGACAAGTAAATACATAGCAACTAAATATTTCAATGCAATGCGTGTTCATGTATATTACTGTTTATTTGGAAAAGGGACACTTAGCTGTTTACACAATATCCCTATCGGATTTCAATTGCCCAAGTATTCCAATCTACACTTGCTGGCTGCTTCTTGACTGACACGGTTAATGTGCCGTTCCGTCGAACGATGCACAGCCGGGTTTAAATGACTTTTCGGTGTTGAAACTGTGGCTGAGTTGACGTGAAACAGCAGAAGCATATCTTTCATCACATCACAATTGAAGCTGTCATAGTAACGCATTTCTGCACTTCTGCAATGTGTTTATTTATAATGTTATTCCTTCTCACGTTATATCCGGGATTCCTTCACTGCAGACATATGTTTATAGAACTGTAATTGCAGAAAAATAATGTATTTCCCGTCATTTGTGAATGATATACCCTTCTACCCTCAACTAAACATTAATCCTACCAAGAACACTAGGAGTAGCTGGGTCTGCAATAGTTTTTACAGTTATTATTATTATTATTATTAATAATAATAATAATAATAATAATAATAATAATAATAATAATAATAATAATAATAATTAGACCTGCCAGGCAGTTTTATGGCTTCCAAGCCCCAGTACCAGTACCAAACACTTAAGCAATTACTGGAAGAAGCGAGTTTTAGTTAAAAAAAAAAAAAAAAAGCATCATACAGCCATTTTGGTTTCAAGTCATCACAATTTTTTAAAAGTCAGTTGTATTGATACTGTATCAGGGAAGATGCTTGTGAAGTTTGGAGTTAGTCAAGAAAATTCTTTGTCAACTGACTCGGGTTTAAATTTCAAATGTAAACGTATAAGTGGCGGCCATCTTATTTTATAAAACATCACCATTTTCACATATTTGTATCGCATTGTTACTGGAACGATAACTACCAAGTTTGGAGTTTGTTGGACAAAAGGTTTTCAAACAGCAGCAGTTGGCTATTAAGGGCGCGTTTCGATATGATTTGTGGCAGCCATGTTGACATGAAAATTTATGACAGCAACTTCTGCTTCGCAAACTTGACGCGGGTTTGAATGCTAATGATATATTCCAAGTTTCAGATCAATCGCTTCACCGGTTCCCAAGAAGATGATTGCAAAAGGTTTTATCGAAAAATGCGTCACGGCGCCAACTGCAAGGACGCAGAAGCAAAAGTTTTTCAGCATCTGGCAGCTAATGAATCCAGCTTGTTACCTGCCAAGTCAGAACCTGATCAGGCACACAGCTTCCAAGCAGCAGCAGTTTAAAATTTAGGGAAGAATAAATAAATAAATACATAGCTTTATTATAAGTAATGTTGTAGTAAACAGAGCGTTATCACATAGTAGTATACATTGCACTACGTATTTATTATCATTTACTCAACAACAGAAAGTATTCAATAAATTGCCTAACTTTATGGTACAGAAAACTTAAAACAATTATCATAGCGCGGTTCTCCTTGTATAGTGTGAAAAGTTGTTTCGCTGTTGTAAATAATTAAAGCGTGTGCGCTTGTTTTCAGTTGATGGGCTAAACAGTGTGTCGCTAGTGTAATGCAGGCAGGGTAGGTTTGTAGATAGGACCCGGGCCCCTCATGATGTCACTGGAATGTATTGTTAGTAAATTCGGATTCGAATTGTTCCAGATAACTCACTGGCTTTCAGCCGCTGTGGCACACTGTAGCGCTGGTGCAAATTGAATTTGAAAGTGTAGCCTACATATACACATGTCTGACAGCTAACTGTACCTTGTTGATGGGTGCATCTGTAAACTACCTGTTGATTGTCAATTCTGCCAGTCTGCAAATATGGCCCCATCTCCCTCAGACAAGTGTCACGATATTGAAATCCAACCAACTTTACCGCCATGTGAAGAATGGAGAACACGCGTTACCTAAAAACTGCTGAAACCAACCCCCCCCCCCCCCCCCCCCACATGTGCAGCTAATTAAAGAGCTATGTGTTTTTAAACAGATGAACAGTATGCAACACACACACACACACACACACACACACACACATATATATATATATATATATATATATATATATATATATATATATATATATATCTACATGTTCGATTTCGAAATGTCAATTTTTCACATTTCCGTTTTTTTGTTAAGTATATGGAAACTACAAAGAGGTGTGTAATTCAATGTTAACGTAACTCCTCTATTCAAAAGAGTTCACTGGACTTTATGAAGCAAAATGAGTTAATTCTATAGGGTGACGCAACGCCTTGGGCCAGATCTGTACAGTCAAGCTCAGTAAGTACAGCCCTGCACAAAGCGCGCGTTTGTTTACCGTGCAGCCTCAATGACTTGCCTTGCAGGAGATGCATTCTCAATGCACTCCCGGGAGCACATTTGGAAACCAAACCCTGTCCGTGAAATTGAAGACTTTGAAATGAATTAACCGAAGAAAGCTTGCTTGAACCCCCGCTCCCTCCTCCCAGTTTAAAGAGGAACCTTACCGTTGATATCATTTCCTATTTTTTTAGTTCGTGAGAGATGAGATCTTGTGCGTTATTTGATTCATCTGCTCCTACATTCTGAGAAGAGCAACCGATTGAATCAGAGCCCGCCCCGTCGCACACTTTGCCCCGCTCCCAGGCTCTCTTATCAGATCCAGGATCTGTTCAAACATGCGTGCTGCTGGGCCCTATTGAACAATAATCAAGCTTTTTCATAAGTAGTACAGTCCTAACCCTCCAAGCGACATCCTTCAAAACGCTGTGGCCCTACATCACACCGCCCGCAGGTGCCATGCGACTCATTTACCAATCTTGGTTTACTCATAAAAGCTAAAAAAAAAAATATTGAATTGTAAATTAGTGAGTTGGGGGCAAACAAAATTGAGTTTTGACATAAACTGTGCTGCACCAGATTCTTAAAAAAAAAAAAAAAAACGTTGTTCTATAATGATAAACGAGACTCGAAACGAGGGTAAAAAAGAGAGACAAGAACGTTTTAAGACTTCGTGTCTTGCGTGGTTGTGTGCGATGTACGCTTCCATTCAGCTATACATGACAAAGTATTGTTTTCTTATTTCAGTCTGCTACGATGTTTACAGTAGTGCGCTCCTAAAACAATTTCATTTAAAAGATTCATAAAGACACAAATAAATAACGTAAATATATTCTGGATAGATTGCATAGCCTACACACTTAAAACCGACAATTGTCTGTCAGATTCTATTAAATAAAAAGGATGAACCTCCATAACAATAATAATAATAATAATAATTAGGAAGCTGAATTTAGAAATGGGAACGGTGCAAGCCTTGTTTCAATGAAGTTGATAGATTCGACTAGTTTTTAGCAGCCATTTGATAAAGCAGTTCTGGTGAACCTGATTGACAGCGATGTCTTTTCATTTAAAGTTTAAATAAATCGAAGTGACTGGAGCAGCTTTATTTACCCTGGAGACTGTATGTGCTTCTGAAGAACACACACACACACACACACACACACACACACACACACACATTCCAGCACGTTAAGCGCCCGCATATTCTTCACTTACACACTTCAAGTCCTACTGCATTCAATTAACGACCTGCTTAAACGCATAATAAACACGGAGATCTGAAACGCAAATGTCACCGCGGGTTACAATATTAACAGCGTCTGCTTCTTAACATGAAATACATACATAAACGTTAAACTGTTTTACTGACAGACAGCAATTGCTAATTAAAAACCTTTAGCCAGGACACAAATTGATATTTCGGTTAATTAAAATAAATAGGCTACCGTTATTCCAATTACTGTTAATAATATTTTAAAATGACTAAACAAGGTCATGTGTTTAATGATTCATAATATTTACTTAAATTAAAAAAAAAAAAAAAAAAAAAAAAGCCTGGTCTCCATCATCCAAGCGCCTTCCCTCAAAGACACTAATTGACACAAACCGCTGAAAATGTGATTCGATGGTGTATTGATGTATTTATTGAAATATCTAATTTGACCCGGGTTCTTAAAAAAAAAAAAAAAACGCCTTATGTAAAATTGACGACAATTTGAAAGCTGTTCTATAAACCGAACCCTTGAATGAAAAAAAACGATAAACGCGCCTTGCAATCTGAGGCAGGCATTTCCATTCCCACTCGTCCCACTGAAACCCAGTTACTGTTTGAGTACCACAACCTGTCGTTTTTCACTTCAGGTGATACGTACTGAGGCGCTGATAAAGAGCAGGTGATAGGGTTTCAATTTAACCTTTCCAAAAATAACATTTAAACTGTTGCAGAGCAGGAAAAAAAAAAAAAAAAAAGAAAGACATTTCAACCCTTATACCGGCGCTACAGTCTGGGGGTTTTCTTTGCACCTCGAATTAGGATAGTGAAGCTGATTTTGCGTTACCTGTTATTAAGCCAGTGCTTCCTAATAATAATAATAAAAAATTAAATTAGCGAAAACGGAACACAACGTATGTTCCAACTTCATACGGAACAACATGTTGTTAGTTCCGTAAAATGGCTGGATTTTGTTAGACAACTAATCCAGTTAAGACAAAAAAAAAGTTATACAGATTAAAAAAAATGAAACTTGAATCGTTTGTTTTCTACAAATTTATTTATCGTTTTGGAATAGAGAGAGTGGTCTTAAAGTCTGTATAAACGTCATTCGTTTAAATAAGTTTCGGTCCGTGTGATATAACCCGAAACATTTCACATCAGTAAAAACCTCACAAAACCAAAAAGGGAACATTTCAAAACAAACAAAAAAAAGAAAAAAGTTGTTCACAAGCTTTAAAAAAAAAAAAAAAAAAAAAAAAAAAATTACACACACACCTTACTATAAATACAAACTTGCGCTTGCGACCCGCACAGAGTTTCAAAAGCAATTCCAATCTAAATACTCCATTAAAAACAAAAACAAACAATTCTACAAAGTTTTGGACAAAACCAATCTACATATTAAGTGTAAACATTTACTTGATTTTTTTTCCCAGGTCTCTTACATTTTAAAACATCAAAAACAAATCCGCCTCTCTCGAGCAGTCTTTTCTTTGTGTGAAAGAAAGAGGGGGGGGGGGGGAGACAACCTTGCCATCTTTTAAAAGGAAGTCCACTTCTTCTGCAGAACTCGATTGCTCAAGTGCTCGTGATAAAAAGCCTCTCTGCAATACAACTTTCAAAACTCTGCCGGGCTCTAGGAGTCCACATATTTCATTAAAAACCGACAGTTTCACTTAAAAAAAATTGCATTACTCTTTTGTTTAATATTTCTCCGATTCACAGTTCAGAGAACAAAAGTGTTCCAGTATCCAAACTACTGTGGAGTTAAAGTCTCTTGGCTTGGTTTGTTTTAAATGTGGGTGAGTGGGAGCGTACCGTTCACGCCAGTCCCAGCGCTCTGGTAGTGTTGGTGCACACTGTGTAACCTGCTGGCCTGGAGCGAGGCATGGTCTGAACCGTCTCCACCCGGAGGGAGGTACATGCTAATCATATCCCTCAAGTCTCCCAGGCACGCTCTTTGGGAATGGGACGTGATTGCCGGTGGAGGAGAGCTGGGCTCCGACTTGCACACCGACGCCATCGAACCCAAGCCCATGCCGCTCGTCGTCTGCTGGGTGTAAGCCGGGGACATGCTGTACGTGGAAGCCGCATTCATGTAGGTCTGTGCGGTGGACATCATGGGGTTGTACTGCAGCCCAGCCATCTCGTACCGGTGCATCTGCTGGATCTGGGGGCTGTTCATGCTCGGGTGCTGAGAATAACCCAGCTGATCTTGCATCAGGGAATACGCGCTGTTGGTCCAGCCGTTCATGTGGGCATAGCTGTCCATCCTCTGTCCCACCGAGACGGCGCCGTTGACAGTGTTGGCACCAGGCGCCATGAGCCCGCCGGGTAAGGAGTACTTGTCTTTCTTGAGCAGGGTCTTGGTCTTTCTGCGGGGTCGGTATTTATAATCCGGGTGTTCCTTCATGTGCATGGCTCGCAGTCTCTTCGCCTCGTCAATGAAGGGTCGCTTCTCTGCGTCTGTCAGCAGTTTCCAGTCTGCCCCCAGACGCTTGCTGATCTCAGAGTTGTGCATTTTGGGGTTTTCCTGAGCCATTTTCCTCCGCTGTCCCCTGGACCACACCATGAAGGCGTTCATGGGCCGCTTCACCCGGTCCTGATCGTTGGCGTTGCCGCTGTTGCTTTTGCCGTTGTTGCCTCCCGCGGCAGAGCCCGTGTTGGGCTGCGGATGCGTGCCTTTGATCTCGGTTTCCATCATGCTGTACATTCTGCTGCTTTTAGTTTACAGTTATCCTCAAAAAAAAAAAAAAAAAAAGAAGATGTAGTAGTAAAGAAACAACCGGATGAAATACCAAGTATTAATTTTTGTTCTGCCAAAGCGTGCGCTTGCTACCCTTTCCTGGTCTCAGTGCGAGCCTGTCTGTTTCTGTAGCGCACTCTGTAAACTTGCCCGCCAGCCCAGCTGTTAATAGCAGCTCTCCCAGTGATTTAGATTGACAGGCTAACAATGAGCTCTCCTCAGCCAACCAGGGGCCGCCATTCAGCCTGCCAGCTGAGGGGGTGGGTGATGATTAGCAGGTCGAGGTTTCGGCAGGATTATTGCAGTTAGGAGTTTTTTTTAAAGTCTTTAATTATCGTATAACTCAGTTTTGGGGTTTAGTTTTTTTTTTTTTTTTAATTAATTACAGGTAGTCACCACACAATGTGAAAGAAATAGATTTTTTTTACACACAAATTATAAAAGATGCATGAATATAAACTTTTCTTAAAAATGTGAGTGATACAGAGTTTTATCAGGTGTTGTGTGAAGAGGTAATTAATTAAAGCGGCGTGGTAATTTCATCACAGTGCTTGCTGTAGTCTCTGGAAAACGTTTTGTCATGTTACACAGTTTTGACAAAGCGTTGCAAAATATTGTTGTATCCGCAGCTCGGCACAGAAAATGCGGTCTTTCTTCGTTTCTAAATAAAAATAATAATAAAAAAAGGAAATAAATCCACAACCGCCAAGTGAGGATTACACCATTAATGGACAACACATGGTAAACATTACGACTGGGTTAAACTTCCGACAAAATGAAATTTAAATTGTACTTTTGTTTCTAAAGAAATGGAAAAAAAAAACAAGTCCTGCCGAAGTTTTTATTAAGTACAATACTATATTTACAAAATAACGCTCAATATAGTTCGCACAAGTTTTAAAATATTATGACAATTAAATTTGTAAGCTATCGGATACGAGTTAATTAACGCAATGTATTTTAATGGACTGATGAATTACGTGGTTAAGTGAACCCCATTATAAAAACTTAAACTATCAGAAAATACAGCTGATTTATGCTTTATAAAAATATGGTATGAGAAAACCAAAAATTAAGTGTATTTTAAGATATTTATTTAATAGTTTTCTCTGAGGGGGGTGGGGGGTACATTTCTGATTTTATCGCGTGGCCATATGAAGTTGTTTTATTTCTTTTTTATTATTATTATTATTATTATTATTATTATTATTATTATTACAGATTAAAGGCAGAAACCTACTCTTTTAAAACGAACCTTGTTACAAACACAAATGAAAAAAAAGTTTGAGAAAAAATTTCAACAAATTTCCGTATTCTCCACAGTGCAGGTTTCACAGCCCCCCCCCCACGATGAACCGCCTTGTGGTGGTGAAAGGAGGCGGGGCGCAGTCTCCAAGGTGACCGAGGCAAGTCAGACTGGGATAGAATCCACCTGTCACCCCTCCTTCTCCTCCCCCTGCGCGCACACACCTGCACACATCTTAGACACAGGAGATGTTTTCATTCAAATAAACACAGCTTGACCAGGCTATTAAAACGACAACAAAAACAACAACTTCTTAAGAGCTACAAAATGAAAATATTTATAATGTTTGGACGACACGTTTGAGCGATTTATAGGCTACCCTGCACCACTTCAATCCTTTAAGTCTATTTTTTATGGTAGAATTATACTTATGATATAAAATATTTTGAATACAGGTTCTAGCAAAAAGCTTAATCTCGTTAAAACACGCGTTTACACTTGCTACTTCATTTATATTTTAATATACACTCAAATTGAATTACTTTTCTGGATTCCTCCTGCTTGATATAGTCCTAGAACACGACTGCAATATCTTATATGTTGATTTCTAATAAACAGGACACACGGAGCGATGACCGGTTAACGCATATCCTGAGACAGCAAAAGGAATCTAAATGTTTTAAGTACAGTGGCCAACAAGTTATCAGCATTACCTATTGTTCATTTAAATTCATTATAAAACGTATAACTTTATAAATGTAAGAATTAATCTGTATTTAAGAAAATGAAGAAGCATGCCATAATAAATCGATTTCTTATTCGTGATTCTTGACACGACAGTGATTAGCGCTAATACACTGGCGCCCCCTTGTGGTTAAAATAACTCATGGCACTCAAATCTCGGGCTAAAATACGACAGGCTGCCTTAGCCTATACTTTCCTATCATTCAGCCAACTAAACACAGTGTGTGCAACAGGTAAGATAATCAGATGCGTATAGTCACATGTGGTCTGTAGCCTTGGGACGTGTTTTTTAAATAACATTTAACGTGCAATATTTATGTTATTTAAAAAAAAAATTGCATTGGCCATTTATATTTGCATATGGCGTTTTAAGATTTGTGAAGGCCCGCTGTTACAGAAAGTAAGAAATAGTGTATCTCGATGTAAAGCACTAGTTCCCTGATAAATTGCAGGGTTTGCTGTTATATACTGTTGATGTCGTCCAGTTTCTTTGGAGCCAAAATGTAACGTTAATTGTTATTTTATTGTTTCGGCGCACATTTAGCTCCGGGACAAGTTTGCACCTGCAGCCACTCTGATAATGTGTCTAACACCATTAGGCCATTAAGACTCGCCACTCCCTGCCCATCAGAGACACTTTTACAAGGGGGCAAGTGCGAATGGTCTTTCCACAGCGCAGCAGGGCACCCGGGCTGAGAAACAGCTCGGAGAGCTACTGTGGAGAACCGCTGCATACAAACATAAAATTAAAACATTGTGTTGAGACTTAGAAACTGTCGACACCGATTCGACTAAAAATTGTTCATATATATAAATAAATAAATACAATTGAAAAGAAACGTTTTGTCTCAATAAAATTATTGCTTGTTTTTATATATTAGAAACGGGGCGGGGGTGGTCTTTGGTTCTTTATAAACCCCACACAACGTCATGATTCAGATTGTATCCCTCTTGAAAGACAGTGATCTCATCGCGCCCTCGATGTCTTAAGCTTACATATTAATGTTTTAGAAATACTTTATAGGCCTAATCGTATCTGGCACATTCTTACACCGCATGTTTCAGTAACACACACAGGAGAAGGCTCACCCCACTTTGCTGTGAGAAGCTTCAGCAACCTAAATCTTGCTTCACCGCGATTCTTCTGAAGATACTGCCCACTAGCCTCCTGCAGTTTCTGGGTGTGTCGACTTTCACAAGTGCGGTGTCTCCGTTCTGATGGCAGAGTAACCTGCTGTCTTATTCTGCCGCTCTAATATTTACAGTTGTCGAGAACTGGTGGGCAGGCGTAGGGGGACGGGGTAGGGGTGGGGGGGAGCGGCAGCTAAAGTTACAAATAATTTTTCAAACAATACAAAAACGTACGAGTCTCGCACAATGTTTACTGTGCTTTCAGGACGACAGTAACTGAACTCCGTGTGCGAGGCTGTACCCCATACTCGGGCCTGCACCCTTGAGCATCGCTGCATGACTTGCTGTAGCCTGCCTAGCAACACACGGTATCATTCTTTCTATAGGTGTTGTTATTGAGTTGATGCATATAGACCCTAAAATATAGTTTCCTAGTGAGTCTTTGTAAAGTGGCAATTCATTTGACAACGCTAGCATGTGACTTCTAGAAACTATTCAACCTACCGTTTTAATTCAGGGTAATAGAGCTCCATTTGGAAACAAATAGTATTTAAACCATTGTGTTTTTTCCCCTCATAATCCCCTAGATAGACATGCAGAGTATACTATCTGTCTATCTATCTATATATCTATCTAACTGGAATTTATCTTGAAAAGTACAATTGAAAACAATGAATTGATTAGGGATTTATCGGCTGTTTTCAGCCTGAGCCCCGCACCTAGTTATTTTGTTATTTAGTTTTCACGGTCTTATTTTTTTTCAGTAGCCCTAATAAGACTCCAGCAAAGAAAACGAGATCGCGCTGCTAAATTAACCATTGACAAGACACCGCGGCCCCCAGGGTGACTGTCAATAGCTCAATGCACCGGATTCCAGTGCGCTATCAAAGCGTCCAGATAAAGCGCCCACATGTCTAATTAGCGACCACCTAAACCTGTCTAATTCCTAATTCTGTGGGCACAGATATAAACCAGACAAACTAACCCGCTTGTAATCTCCTTATGGAAATGAACCCGACAGCGGGGAAGTAAGCTGGAAGCTACCCGGGGCTCGTGAATGACTTCTTCTTTTTCTTCTTCTTCATTGCTAATTAATCGGAACAGAGGGTTCGAGACCAGCAGCAGCGCGGTCTGGGAGCAGGGGAGGAATCGCAGTGCTGCGGAGCGGGCCGGCACACATACGCGGCACCGATACTGCGGAACAACAGCCTGCGTGAAGTGAAACACACTCCAAATATGCGGCAGGCCGTTTGCTAATATTTCTATTTTCAGAACACAATGGCGAAAAACTTGAGGGGAAATGAAGATGCGCAGCCAGTATTTGTGAATTGCAATATTTAAATAGCCTACTTTTAATATCAATAAAACTAATAATAATAATAATAATAATAATAATAATAATAATGTGTTATTAGTGGTGTAATGCTTTTTGTTTTTCAGATAAAACTAGTGCTATTCGGCAACTGCCTGCACCAATATTGATGATCATAAAACTACAATTTACTGAAAATTGCTCTTAGCTTATTAAATCGGAGCCCTATAATCAGAACTGGTTTGGTTTGTATTTCATACATTGATTCAAGGAAAGGAAACTGGAAAACAATCTGACTATCTAATATATGGTTCGTGATGTTAATGTTTAAATATATCCTTTACATAGAAATGGTATGAAATCAATTGTAAACATAATGTCTTTACCCCTCTCTTCATAGAAATACATGTCTTATTTAATGGCTTTTAGTTATTATTATTATTATTATTATTATTATTATTATTATTATTATTATTATTATTATTATTATTATTATTATTATAATAATAATAATAATAATAATAATAAAAATAAACCGTATACATTTTCATTAAAAAAAAATAGAACAATCATATATTCGTGGCGGTAGTAATAGAACACACTGTAAAATATAATTAGCAATCGAATTGATTTAATTATTGCGCTTCTTGATCATTAATGGAAAGAGAGCTCTCGTTCTGAATAGCGCTGTGTTATAAAGCCCACTGATTACCGCTTATTGAAAACACAGTATTTCCGGATAATATTTCAGAACAAAACAAAATCTGTCATTTAATTTTCATGCGAAAAATACAACAGATAACTTGGCGCGGCGCTTCCCAGCAATTCTTGTGCGCCCGTTATTTATTAGGGTAATCAGCGACATCATTTCATCAATCCGACTTGTTAATTAGCTTAGAAAAAAGCATTAATTATAGGTAAATTAGAGAAAAGGGACGTGCTGTTCCCTTACACTTCCGTTATTATGGTAATAGGTATATTGTTGCAACAAGTAACGAACAACACGGTGCATAAAAAAAGACCTGTAGACTGAACTCAATTTATTCTACATTAATTGGCACGATAGATACTGAATGAGCCTTTTTTTTCATTTTGAAAGAAAACGCAGTTTCTAAAATAAAGCTTACCGCCTGCAAAGGGATGTGTTGTGATTATTGAGGGTGCAGGGATAAGCAGAGAATAGATCGCTTTTAATTGCGTAGGGCTTTTGATCATAAAGAAATTCTTTTTTTTTTTTTTTTTTTTCACGGCAAACAATAAGAGGACCGAGGACAGCTTGTAATGGCAAGAAAAGGAAGCGGCCGCGATTGTTAACAATATTTTTACTTGTCAGCTGACAGCAATATAGTCCTCCCGCAACTGGCAAGCGGGGGGGGGGGGGGGGGGGGGGGGGGTCAGCGGGAGCAGGAGCGCCCCCTCTCATCGGAGAGTAGCGTTTAAATTTCTGCCGGAAAACAAGTCCAGATCAATAGGAACAAATAATTATAACACACATGTAAATAAACAAGATCTTTCAAGCCCGTTAAAGGACAGAGAATCAGTAATTGAAATTTTCCACATCAGTGACCCTGAACAAGACCTTTGGGTTATGTAATTAACAGAGAATGATGTTTCAATTATTGTAACAGCGCAGTGTTATAAAGATCCCCAAGATTTTTTTGTTTTTGTTTTTTTTTAAACCTCAGATATAAATTAATAGGCGAGAAAAGTATAGGGTCCGCTATATAGTCCCAATGTGATAGAGTTCCAGACATGACAGTTTTGGGGTGTGCTGAGAAACGTGTCCAAAAATATGATGTCCAAAATGGAAGGGTGAGTTTAAAATCATTACAATAAGTGATTTATAAATAATAAATAAATAAATAGATAAATAAATAAAAATGCATATTAAAATGTAATCTATTTTAAAGTCTGCAATGGTTTGATATTTATCAAATCAGCATTTCTTTTACAATCATGGAAACAAATTCTATCGCAGATTTCAAAATGCATACTGATGTGCTATATGTGGGAATGCCGTCTGTTTCTATAAAACATTTGATAGATATAACATTTGACATATGATATATTTTTACAATTTTTAAACGATGTGTTTACTCCAGTCGACACGGAGTGTACCTGTTACAGTATTACTGCACCTTTCGGGTCACGTCAACACCTTTTCTCTCTCTCTCTCTCTCTCTCTCTCTCTCTCTCTCTCTCTCTCTCTATTTCACCACACGGTGCTCGCAGATAACAGATCACACTGGACCCGAGAAAGGGTGTGCCGCAAACTACACCTGAGTAAGGTAAACGGTGAAGGGCGGTGTGTGAATACTATCACAAGAAGCGAGGTCCCAGCGTCAGCGCTGTGTTACAACCAGAGAAAAAACGAGACATTTACTGATAGAGCCGCTTCACCTGCGATTAAAAAAGGGAAAGTGACAACAACAAGAAACTCCGACTGAAAAATAGTGTGATTGATTCTAATAAACACCAGACTGGAAGACAAAAAATACTTAATTGATGGTGCTGTCTTTACAATGTCATGACCCAAATGAAACATGATTTAAAATAACGAACAACAACTGTATGAAAGATACCCGATGGTTTGGAGCTTTTTATTGCATTAAATAATCATAGATTTTCAATTCGGTGCTGGTTTGAAAAGCTGCTAAAGCACGCACATAGGCACGCACGCACGCACGCACGCACGCACGCACACACACACACACACACACACACACACACACACACACACACACACACACACACATACACATACAAAGATAGTGTTTTCTTGCTGCTGTATAGCCTACTGTGTAACTTCTGGATTCACAGATTTAATATGTTATGGATTGGAAGACAATGTATGATTTTTGGATTGGAACTCCACCTCAGAACTATTATTATTATTATTATTATTATATTATTATTATTATTATTATTATTATTATTATTATGCTAGAGATGACCATCATCCTGATAAAAATCTACTCAGCAGTAGCAGCCCCTGTGGATCTTTATCAAGCATCACTGCCATGAGCAATCCCTGGCAGACAGACTGTCAATGTGTTTGCTTATGTCGTCCACAAACAGAGCTGCACACTGTACAGAGCCCGGAAAGTCTCCCGTGTTTGTCTAAGCAGAGCTGCACACTGTACAGAGCCCGGAAAGTCTCCCGTGTTTGTCTAAGCAGAGCTGCACACGGTACAGAGCCCGGAAAGTCTCCCGTGTTTGTCTAAGCAGAGCTGCACACTGTACAGAGCCCGGAAAGTCTCCCGTGTTTGTCTAAGCAGAGCTGCACACTGTACAGAGCCCGGAAAGTCTCCCGTGTTTGTCTAAGCAGAGCTGCACACTGTACAGAGCCCGGAAAGTCTCCCGTGTTTGTCTAAGCAGAGCTGCACACTGTACAGAGCCCGGAAAGTCTCCCGTGTTTGTCTAAGCAGAGCTGCACACTGTACAGAGCCCGGAAAGTCTCCCGTGTTTGTCTAAGCAGAGCTGCACACTGTACAGAGCCCGGAAAGTCTCCCGTGTTTGTCTAAGCAGAGCTGCACACTGTACAGAGCCCGGAAAGTCTCCAGTGTTTGTCTAAGCAGAGCTGCACACTGTACAGAGCCCGGAAAGTCTCCCGTGTTTGTCTAAGCAGAGCTGCACACTGTACAGAGCCCGGAAAGTCTCCCGTGTTTGTCTAAGCAGAGCTGCACACTGTACAGAGCCCGGAAAGTCTCCCGTGTTTGTCTAAGCAGAGCTGCACACTGTACAGAGCCCGGAAAGTCTCCCGTGTTTGTCTAAGCAGAGCTGCACACTGTACAGAGCCCGGAAAGTCTCCCGTGTTTGTCTAAGCAGAGCTGCACACTGTACAGAGCCCGGAAAGTCTCCCGTGTTTGTCTAAGCAGAGCTGCACACTGTACAGAGCCCGGAAAGTCTCCAGTGTTTGTCTAAGCAGAGCTGCACACTGTACAGAGCCCGGAAAGTCTCCCGTGTTTGTCTAAGCAGAGCTGCACACTGTACAGAGCCCGGAAAGTCTCCCGTGTTTGTCTAAGCAGAGCTGCACACTGTACAGAGCCCGGAAAGTCTCCCGTGTTTGTTTAAGCAGAGCTGCACACTGTACAGAGCCCGGAAAGTCTCCCGTGTTTGTCTAAGCAGAGCTGCACACGGTACAGAGCCCGGAAAGTCTCCCGTGTTTGTCTAAGCAGAGCTGCACACTGTACAGAGCCCGGAAAGTCTCCCGTGTTTGTCTAAGCAGAGCTGCACACTGTACAGAGCCCGGAAAGTCTCCCGTGTTTGTCTAAGCAGAGCTGCACACTGTACAGAGCCCGGAAAGTCTCCCGTGTTTGTCTAAGCAGAGCTGCACACTGTACAGAGCCCGGAAAGTCTCCCGTGTTTGTCTAAGCAGAGCTGCACACTGTACAGAGCCCGGAAAGTCTCCCGTGTTTGTCTAAGCACTGTGAGAATTGTCAGTAATGATAAATTTCTTCACGGCACATTAACCTGCCTAATCCTCTACATTCCTCCTTGGTCCTTATTGTCAGCCTGAAAACTATTTCCTCTCAGCTGCACCCTCCTCGCTCCCCAGGCGTGTCCTGCTGGAGTCGGGATAACCTCCCAGCGTGACTGGAAACAGAGGACACCACAGGCAGAGGCTTGTCGGGGCTTAATTAAAGGTATCGCACTTGCTGGCAAGCCGATATTTAAAACGATTCATTTATTTCCCTGGGATTACACAGTAGAGCGGAGCTCAGTCTCCAGATAAAAGCAGTTTCTATTAAACTATCATGCAGCAAGTCAGCTACAGACTTTTCTTTTTTTATTTCTTCAGTGAAGAATGCCTAAAAGCAAACCTTCCTCATTAAATTTCTGTGCGAGCCGAAATTTATCCCCCAAGTTCCCTATCTTCCGAAATCAATATTGCACACTCTGCGTCAAGTGTATTTAAGAACTGAAACAATTTTGCAGATTTTATATATTTTTTTTCAATTTAAAAAATGCATTGAAATTAGACAATGTAATATAGATCCTACAGATCGATCCTGTAAAAAATGAAAATGTTTTAGTTTCGCTAGTTAAAGATAATATTGTGCAAGAACAGAAAGTAATTGATTGCTCTGTAAATCGTTGGTTAATTAAACACACTCGGTTCTGTAATATGATTAACACCATTAGGTTGTTATCTGTATTTGTCTCCAAAATTAATGCATAATAGAAATACTTTGCATACAGTAGCTTTTATTAAGGAAGCTAATACTTGCAGGGCTAATTACAAGAGGTAGATTATTAAGGTTTTTAAAAAGAAACAAACAAGTATAAATTGAGATATTAATTATGAGCCTCTTTGTGCTCCATCTCGACGAGACTCAGGTGAAAGTGACAAATTCATATCGTCCGACAGCGCTTGATAATGGAGATAAGCAGCCATAAATTTAGTGTCAGCAAAGGTCTTATTAAAAGAACCTTTATTAAATTATGTGTTATCCATCGCCTTCCAAAGCATTAATTAACTTCTGTCTGAGATAATAAGGTTGGGATTACTAATGATTTAATTAAACGCAGGTCCCTCCGTATGAAACACTGTGGCTGGGGAATTCGTCCTGTTGACAGGATAATGGATAGCGAGACCAGAGACACGGGCTGGTAACCTTGGACCGTGAAAGGAGAGAGAGAGAGCATGAGCGGATTGGGCATTCTACCGCAATCTGCTGTTTGCACACCTGAACGACTGTCTGGACACAGCGGCAGTTCAACAACGCAATAACATCTCTATTTACTTAAACAGTTATATGTCCTCTGAGACAAGCACACGACTGAGTTCTGGATTCATTATCCCAGCGTCAAACCCATTATAGCAATGACGTGGTATAAACTTTTAATTCAGGCTTGATGCTACAGTTCTGTAGTCGCAGACAAAATTATTGGCACCCTACACTTAACATAAGATAATTCGAGAAAACATGTTCAATACAACCATTTAGTGAACATTTGCCACTAATTAATGCGACAAAAGATCAAAATACACTATTTCTGGCAGTTCAACACACAAAGCACTGAAGCAATTTCAAATATTTGTTCATGACAACAGTATTGGCATCTTTACATTAAAAGTCTATAAAAATGCAATAGAACTCATTTAAAAATCTATTCATTGATTGAAAACCATTCCACAGTAACTAAGCTGCATTATAAAGTCATTAGCCAGGAAAATAGATAATTATTTTGAATGTATGCATATTGAATGAATGCAGCAATGTATCAAAACATTCTATCTTCCAACATGGCAACTGCCCAAAGCATACAGCTAAGGCAACTCTGGAATTCTTTGTGAAAATGAAGATAAAAGTTATGGAATGGCCTTAATCAGCAGATCTCAAGCCAATAGAAATGATCTGGACTGAACTGAAAAAAACCTGCATCCAAGCATTGTGTATCTATCGGAACTGAAGGAAATATGAAGACTGAAAGAGTCCAGATTTCACCAACAAGATGTAACATAGTGGTTAAGAATGATCAGAAATGCCTGAAAGCCTTAATAAAAGCAGAAGAACACACAAAGTACTAAAGCAGAGGGGCTGATATGTTTGCCATGAACGAATACTGTTACATGAAATAAGTATGTTTGTTGCTCAGAGTGCCAGGGAGGTACCAAGCTGCAGGGAGAGAGTGCTAGCCCTTGCCCCCTTGCACCTCTTAGACAAAGGGCTGAATGCCTAGAGAGGCTCTGAGTGCCCCCCCCCCCTTTCTTCAGCTGACTCCTTACACTGCTCGCTACACACCCTGAAGAGCTTGTGGATTATTGCATGAACTGTGCATCATCTCCACTGCACGACTAGCTGCTTCAGCCCTGTAAGCACAACGCATAAAACAGCACTGACATTACACAATGCATAACAGCACTGGTGCATATAAGAGCCGTTAACCAGCAATGTGGCGCTGCCTGCATGCAATGCTGCTGAAGTTTCTCTTGGTTGTGTGCACAAACATTTAGAGCTATCAAATTGACAGGCTAAAAATTTATAGTTTGTTTTATACTGTTATACTGTTATAATTATTAGTTTCCTCTTTGGTAATCTGTTTCATTTGTACTTGCTTAAAATTAGAGCCCAAATTTTATATATATAGTCAGCATTTACATTAAAATGATCAAATAATAATAATAATAATAATAATAAAATAATAATAATAATAATAATAATAATAATAAATAATAATAATAATTATGCTGTACAGTGTTAATAATAACTGCAGCTATCTGACCTGGGTAATTTTTTTAAATTACCTAAGTTGTATTTCTGCTGTGTTTTTATCTGATAATAATATACAATTATTTTAATAAACCTGTAATAAATAAGTGCTTCCAACAAGCTCCTTATTTGTGAGATTACCAAATACTTTCTCCTAGACGATTGTAAAAATGCAGTGTGAATCCTTTAGCATAGCGAGATTGCATTTGTTAAATATTAATAACACATTATCTGATACATTCCCCACTCCAGTTTTATCCAGTTACTTTTTTTTAAATTAGTTGTCTGGGTTGTCAAGACAACTTTTTTCCTGTGATGCTGGAGTCTACCATTTAAATTAGACTCAAATCCTTGTATTTTTTGTAAGCCCATAAATCATTTTATTTGCACATTTTAGTCCTTTCCTCTCAGATAACAAAGGGCTTGGAACTATGTTACTATCTGTGTTACTCATGCGAAACAGACACAACATGTTTGATGCAATACCTTTTACTGGACTATATCTGACCACCGTCTGTGGCCAAAATATGAGGTGCATGTTGATTTGCAATTCTGTTAAAGCAGTACTGGATATAAACACATAATGGCAACATGAGCTTTTGTTTGCTAGAAGACGCAGGCCAGGGGGGTGGGGTGGCAGACAGACAGACAGGCAGGCAGGCAGGCAGGCTGGCAGGCAGGCAGGCGGGCTGACAGGCAGACAGGCTGACAGGCGTACAGGTGAACAGAGGGCAGGCAGGCAGGGTTCAGGCAGGCAGGCAGGCAGGCAGATAGGCAGGGAGGCAGGCAGGGAAGCTGTTGGGCAGGCAGGCAGGCAGGCAGGCAGGCAGGCAGGCTGATTGAAATAGCCAGAGAAAAGAACCTGAGAGCTGGGAGCTCCACAGTGACAGCTGAAAGCCCTCAAGACTGACAACTCAATGCGTGATACAAGCTGCTGTCACTGCAATCGTGGCGCAGGGGTCTACACTACCTCTCTGCACCATGAGGGTTCTGGCAAAGAGTGTGGCTCAGGCTACAGTCAATCACAATCCTGTAGACGATCAAACTGACACGCTGGACAGGTGATATCAGGGACCTTAAGCAAGGGGCTTACCTTGATTAATTAATGAGTCATTTAGGAGACACTTTTATCCAGAGTGACTTACAGAGACTAGGGGGTGAACTATGCATCAACTTCTACTGCAGAATCACATACAACGGGACCTCGGTTTTACATCTCATCTGGAGGAAAGTGTATGCTGACAGTATAAACCCTTTTTTGGCACATCAAGCAATGAGTGGCAGTTTATATTAATTATTATTAGTAGTATTAATATCAGTATTATTAATAGAAATAATAATAATAATATCATCATCATTATTTTAATAATTACTAATATTGAAATAATAATTATACTAAGTATAATAATAATTGTCTATTATTATTCTGTTGGAATTAAATAGTAACTTATATTTGAATTCCTAAAGCTTGTTCCATGTTTCTTTTTTAAATGCTATGAAGCTCTAGGATCTCTGTTAAATATTATATTTACCCAGCTTCTTGTTGCTGTGGCTCTAATGAAGTTAGTAATACTGGACAACTTCACAAAACTGTTAAAAGGAAGGTTTTGTTAAATCCAATTTTGATTAATTAAATCAAGAAATCAAGTTTGCAGTTCAGGAAGCCCATTTCAGGTGTTTGTAGAGAGGCTTTGTTAGTTTGCTCTCATTTAAAAAAAAAGCATAGCTTAAAACAGTCCTTAAGGTTTTATGATTTTTTTCTTTCAGACAAATCTTTTCACCAGGATTGATACAGCCCTCTGTTGAAACTCCATTGCATGCCATACAGTTTCAACAGGAATAGCATATTTACATGTCACTAGAGCATCGTGAGGAAATCCTCTACAGCACAGCACGCTGTCATACTTCCAAACTATTTTAAAAGCAGTATCGTTAAGTCTGCAAAACTATTTTATTTAAAAGATGCGGCATCTCTGCCATAAATCTGTGAGTAATTATGCTGGCAGTTTGTTCAGACCAGTGTTCTGGATCTGAAAAAATGGCAACGCTGTCTATGCCTCAGATATCTTTGAGATGATGGACTGTTTTCTGGGGTAATGTACTGTAATAAAACACAATGATTAATCACCTCATTTACCCATGAAAAATATTATTGTATTAACAGGGTGAAAACATAATAGGCAAAAGTGATTAATACATGAGGACGAGTCGATCTGGCTGAGAGAATGTGTTATTCTTGGAGCTCTGTGATAGTCTGTTAGCTAAGACATTTAGCATGAAGACGCCTGCGGCATTGATTGCAATAAAAATACAAACTGTGTAGCATTTAATATTTAATATTATAAAACAGCAGATCAATGCATTCGTGTTGTAATAGGTAATACCACAGTGTGTCATTTTATTTTGCACTAAGAAGTCATTGTTCTACAAAACAGTTCTGTAGCAGCATTCCCCTCTGCATTGCTATTCATTGTTCAAAAACCAATCAATACACGCTTTAGAGAACAGAGCACTATTCATTTCCAGGCTTTACACCACGCCCTGAGAGAATGTAATACTGCTTATTATTTGAAAGTAAAAAAAGAAACGAATGATTGCAACTTCATAAAACAAATGTTCCTCATTCAAATAAATCTAATTTATTCACAGAAATGTTAGTGTATTAGTAAACCATGTTATTGTATTAGTAAACTGTGTTATTGTATTAGTAAACCATATTATTGTATAAGTAAACCATGCTATTGTATTAGTAAACCATGCACACCTTACAAAAAAAAACAACACGAACCTTCCTTTATCCACATAATACACTTTCAAAGCTATTCAACAATCATTGAGAAGCCAGGTACAGACAAGTCATCTTACTCTGTGATATAATACAATGTTAAAAACCCCCCCCCCCCCCCCCCCCCCACCCCCCCCCCCCCCCCACACACACACACACACACACACACTCACACAACCACAGACACCGTACACATTGTCCAGCAACCACAGAGACCAGCACAACTCTGCCTAGCCCACACTCCCCTGCACACTAACTACTAACAGGTAGATGCACAGTACATTACTTCACTAGACTATTTTCAAGAGAATCATAGAAAAACACTTACCTACAATCAAATGCAGTTCCTGAATAATGTTACACACCTATTCTGCGTGTGGATATATGTATTTATGTGTATATATGTACACCTCCACTGTATGCATGTCTATATAGCTCATGTTATATTTTATATCTATATGATACATTGAGTATATGATTTATTTCTAGCTCCGAGCATGCACACACAAGGAAGCTGGTCCCCTCGCTGCTCAGTAGACAGAACTACGAGCAGTGGGACTGTTCCATTCAACCAAGATTGCTTCATACAAAAGTTGACAATGCCTCACTGAAAGCCATTGTTGATAGTCCACATTTTTTAAATAGCTGAGCAGAATAGACAATATGGAAAGCTGGAAAACTAGGCTGGGGAACTGACCCGGAGTTCACGATGAAACAACAAGAGGCACAGAGGAACGGTTTGTCATTTACTGTGAGGCAGCTGCTGTCATTTAAACTGGATACCACCCACAGCCTTGCCCAGGCTGCTGCCCTACAGCCTGCACTGCCCTCTTTACTGCTGTTAATTGTAGTTTAATAAACAATCTACTGCAGTATCTATTGCAACCATTATTACAGACTTTACTGCAGTGCATTCCAGTATTTACTGTAGGATGCAGCAGTCCCATTCCCTCACTCCTGTTCTCAAACCACACTGCCCTATCCACTGCACCAGCTCTATCTCAAACCTAGAATGTTGGCATTTTAGCAGAGCTGTAGTTTCTGAAGCCTGTTGCTGGAGGATGTCTTTTTATAGTTATGGTGTGGTTAGCTTATTGATCTTCCAGTGACTCAAGTCTCAAGAGTTCAAGTCCCAGTTCACTGATACACAACAAAACCAGTGCATTTACCCAGAACGCTGTGTCACCTTCGCAGCTCTGAGTGTGTTACTGTGAATGTTACAATATGAAACATGTGCATTGTATTTCATTTATGGCTGGTTTGGCACAATTCCTGGACTACTCAATGTTTTATTAGGTAAGGTAATTCAAGACTGGAGCTAATCAGGGTCTGTGAAACTAGTTGTTAGTGTTCACACTTTAGTCAAGGATTTATAAATCATCTGTGAATGAGTTTCAATGGTTCACACGATTACCTACAAGAATAACACTTTATTACCGTTTTAATGAGATGCTACTAGCGTGAAAGCATAATGTCATCCATGTTGAAATCTCTTAAAAATGAATTACATGCTCTTGTAACGCTGTATTATACACTTTTATGATTATTTATTATCTTCTAACATTGCATGTGACACATTCATAGATGCATTATTGATTGTTTTAGCTCATCCTTAAAGTGTTACCCATTTAGTTATACGTTGTGTGTTCATCAACTGGGGGGGGCGGGGGGAGGGGTACAGTCTCTTTGCTTTAATCTTGCGTTATGTAGGGACATCACAACTTTCTTCAGAGGGGCATGCACTATTGTTATTATTATTATTATTATTATTATTATTATTATTATTATTATTATTATTATTATTAATTTGCGGGAATCAATTTGGCATTATGCCCTGGGACACCGTGTCACTCGTAGATTGATCTGGATATTTAACAATGATTTAAACTCCCATCAGCCAGTGACAAGGGGATAAGTGAGTGACAACAACCCACTGCCAGAGGCAGCATTAAATGGCTGCTTTCTGCTACCTGATCGGGGGCCCGTGGAGTCGGGGTGGCACCTGAGTGGGAGTGATGGACTGCGGGCCCCCCCGGCCGGCCCGAGGCTCGGCACTCAGTCTCTGGTTACTCCTCCTCCCCCCGGCCCGTGATGGATGGGGCTTTTATTACAAACTCTTTCTACCCAGGGGTCGTTAGAGAAAGACGTTTGGAGGAACGTCTGTATACGATGACATATGTTCCCAGTCAGTTGCTGGAGGAAATAGATCTGAATTACAGCTTCACGTTTATCTGTCAATTAATGTTTCTGCAATAAAGTAATGAGTGAAAATCTCTGGTACGGGTATATTTATGTTATCCTATGAAATTTTTGCACCTCTTAAAAATTGAACCATTTTAAAGATATACCAAATAACATGTTCTTCTATTTGTGTAAGTATAGCAGGTCCATAATTCAAATGCAGCCCTTGCTTGTGTGAATGCGTATTTGTACACCTGTGAGAACTTATTGTCAGTTTAATAACCAGACGAGTCCAGAGCAAACCATTCAAAAATGAGAAGTCATGCTAAAAGAGTTCAAGTGGATCTTTCGAGGGGGAATCAATTGCATTATAAAACAAAGATCTTGCTGCTAAATGGCAACGTAAAACCAACCACGCCTCCCAGTGTCTCCAGGATAACAAGGACGACTTGTAGCTGTGACCCTGCAGAGAGAAATGTGGTTCGTGACCCCTTTCCTGTATCCTGAGGCCCCCAAACTCAGATAAACCAGCTGATTTTATTCCTGCGAACCAGGATTCATAAGAGGATATGTTCTCTGTTGCTAGCCCCTTTAAGTTATTCAGGATGGTTCATAAACAGCCTTCGTTAGTTAAGACTATCTGGAACGGGGGGTGTAATTGTGCTCATTAGCAAAATGACAGCTTTCAGAGGCCTGAGAGCTAGTTAAGCAGCCAGGTACTGTATCATCTTCCCAGGTACTGTGTGTGTCATCTGCAGCCGGGGGACATCTCCCCGCTGCGTCCTTCCTGACAAACACACATCTATCATAAACTATTACCCAGCATCAAAGCATTACTTTAACTAGCATTACACCAGTCTGCTTTTCACAGGGGCGGCTTGTGAAGCCCGGTGAGGGAGAGGCATTGAATCCCGACGGCTCTACATTCACTGCAAATTGTTAAATGACAGATCTTCTCGAGTTTCGGGAACTGAGCACCCCCGTCCTCGCCCCGTGCCTTTAACCTGGACTGGCAGGGAGATCGCTGTGCAGACATGCAGAACGACATCTTCAGCTTCTCTGTCCCACTACTCCCCTGCCCTGATAAAGAATGGGTAAAGCGAGGGCCCTATAGACTGCCTAACCGCCATAGGTTATCTGCTCTGACAATTAATTTAGTGCCAATGCAAGGTTTTTCACTTTCCCTTATTGCAGCGTTTTGAAAATGCCTGTGCATCTAATCCCATTTTAAAGAAACACTATCGCCTGGTTTCACAGACCCTGTTTAGCACTAGTCTTGAATTACCTTACCTAAAATAACATTAGGTAGTCCTTTAGATGATAATCTAGGTCTGTGAAACCAGCCATATAAATTCTAAATGTGCATAATATTTATTTTTCATCTGTTTACTGGCCCACATTATGTGTTCTTAATCTACTGCAGTTCCTGTGATCTTAAATATTTGGAAAATGTAATAAAATCACTTTGACATTTGGGGCAAGCCTGAGCAAGGTTGAATTTCTAGAATGAGGCCCAGTGCATACTTGACTATTGGAGGTGCGCTGATAAATTCTTACCCCATGAAACGAGGAGTCTGCCTGAGATTTTCCACAGCAGAAGAATGATTTTATTAAGCATGCAAAATTGCCATGAGTGGAGAAACAGAGTTGGGTATCATCCTCACTCTATTAAACCAAGCCATATCGATTTGTAACAAACTATTTTAGTTTTGAATGATGAGAAACTGTATCTCAGCCTCTCTCAGGCTCACAAATAATTTTCTTCTTATTCTGCCTGTTCTTATCACAGTCCGAAAGACAGTCTGCTTCTATTGTGTGGGTCCCCCCTTGGTGTGAATGCTGCACTTACCTCTAATTAAGTAATAATGGCCCTCCCTCTGCACTGAGTGCTAATTAAACGCCTTTTCTTCCAGCAGAAACCCATTCTGTCAGGCTTCGTGTTGTGTGGTCTGTTCTCTGTAGGTTAATGGGAGGTCTGGCCTGGGCTGCGTGGGGCATTTCACATGAATGCTGTTCCGATGAAATCTACCTTCAGTCTGCAGCTCAATCAAGAACATCATCATCTGCCTGAAGGATTCATCTGCCTAATCAAGAATGGAGTCACTGTTCAAAATACACTGTCCTAACAAATGGAAAGTAAATGAAAGAGATGCTTGTGTATCAGCTAGGTGTTCCTAACATTTCACGTCTTACCTATTGCAGCTAGAACTGCTTCTGAAAAGACTCCAGCATGCTGACTGCGGTAGAGGCGGGGAACTTTACATTGGAGCACCTAATCTTTTGAATATTCAGTTCATAATACATAGCGCTGACCAGTGTTTTAAACATCTCTTTTCTTACCTCTTTTTTGCATCAGCAGCTTTATCAGGATCTCTGGTGCTTGTGTGCATGGAAGACCTTTTTTTTGCTAGATAAGAAAAACTGTAAAACTGTTAATTCCTGGTATCTAATACCCTCCTAGGCGCTAGGTCACATGACCTAACTGCAGCTAGACCATTAGAGGAGTAACACGGCATATAAAATATACAACACAGTTGGGGATTTCCAACCAGGAACAATCAGGAACTGTTACTTTCGTTAGATTAATAAACTCACAGAAAATCTCACTTAGGCAAGACAACATTTCAAACACCATTGGGATTCAATTTGTAGTCAAACACATAAAATAACATTTTTGAAGCTGTACCAGTATTAATGGTCTTTTTTGTAATGGAGGTACCCCTACTGCACCCTGAACCTATTAGTATATTAGTTATGTTTATATTGTATGAAAGCAGTTCAATGTACCGCACTGTGTGGTAGAGAGTTAAAACAAAGGTCTCTTGATGTATTCAACACAACAATTAAGGGGTCCACTGAGGGCAGAGGCGAGCAGCGTCGCAATGATGACCACCAGTGAGAGCTTATTATATATATATGAATATTATATATATATATATATATATATATAATATATATATATATATATATATATATATATATATATATATATAATATATATATATATATATATATATATATATATATATATCGATATGTATATATGCTATATATATATTAGATTATATTATATATATATAATATAGATATATAGTATATATATAAAAGAATATATATATAAAAAGAAAGTTATTGCTATTCACAATTACGTTCAGCTTTCCTTTTAATTAGTGCCTCGACAATACATTGTTTTCATTAATAATGCCTTACCTTGAGGAATCTTTCATTGTGAATTAGATGTTACAATAGCATTCAGAATTTAATTAGCGCAGCTCTACTGTGCCTGATTGTTGTGTAAGTGCTTGTGGAGTCAGGGATAGAGGCTTGTCAGGGGATCGTGTGGTGAAGCAAAGGGGTCTTCTGTTGAAAAGCGCCCACGCTCGGTAAATATGGGGGTGGGGGGTGGGGGATGGGGGGGGGGGATACAGACTGACCGATGACAGACGCAAATAATAGGTATCCTGAACTCGGAAATATAAATAGCATGGCTTACATTTTCAAACCTGAAAGGAAAAAAAAAATTTACTGAACGAAAGAATCCTACAATTATGAAGGTGAAGCTGAGGGGGCCTGTCCATTTCAAAGACTGTTTTACAGCACGCAGCCCCAGAGCTGCATCCGAAGTCTATCTGTGGTTAAACTGAGAACAAGGGGCTGATGCACTCCAGATAATCTAACAGGGTATTGGGTGATCAAATCAACCTCAAAGTGGATTTGCAGAAAATAATTTCCCTAGGCTTTCATCCATATGTGTGGGTTAGTAGGGCCTATACATGCTTGCTCATTACTTGTTCATGCTGATTCCACTAATGCACAGCTAACGATTAAAAGAAGCCGCGAGCTGTGAATTTCAATAGTACTCCACATGCTTACATTTCTGGTTTTAAAAAAAAAAAGTGCTGCATTCAAAGTTTTTAATTTTTTTTCGAAACGCACAATATGGAATAAAAAATAAATATAAATATGCAGATTTACCTCAGCTTGATAATGGCAATGCATTGCATTAACTTTCATTCCTCTAAACGCGAAACATTTAGGTAATCTTGTCCAGCGAAAAAAAATGTCCCAATCTGAAAGGCCAGCCCCAGTGCTATCTGGCACCAGTGGCCCCTTCGCAGATGCAGCTGGCAGCGTGCTTACTCTGACTGTCAAGCACAGTGTGAGATCTAGTTATAAAATAATTGCATTTTCATATCAGAGGGGACCAGAGTTCCACAGACAATGAGAGTGCTGACTCCTCTCGGTTATTGGCACAGACCCTGTGCCATGCTCCTCAAATCAGTATGTAAATGTTCCAGGTTTTTTTTATTATTATTATTATTTTTTATTATTATTTTATTTAAGGACACTTTGCGGCGTACAACCAGCTCTGCAAAAATGGCCACAGATGAGAAGTAGGCAGTTTTCTCCCTCCCCGTTATTAAGATTGTAATTTCTTTTGTAAATCACACTGACAGTTTGCTTTCTATTTTTCCAGCGCTGCTGCCTATTCCCGAGGCATAATTACTTTTTTAACTTTCTGACCTTCTGCGAGTTGTTTCGGATTGAAGGGAGGATGTTCCCTACAATGACTCTCAATTTTGGTTTATTTTAAAGGCGGACTTTATCAAACTCCCGGGATTAATCAGATTTCGGTTAACATTTCTCCTTCATTTTTTCCCTTCTTTCTTTTTTTTTTTTTGTTGCGGAAACCATGCTGGCAGATTAAGTGAAGGCGCTGTCCCCTTCAGATTGATAATAGGCCGGCATTTAATATTTATGACATGTATTTATAATATTGACAGACAACAATGTTTGTGTTAACAGGGAATTCAAATACATGCAGCTTAACTGAGAAGGACTTGCTGTCCTTTGCATTAACCCTTTGAGCTCCCACTTGAATTGATGTTTGTCTGAAGGTTCTGAATTTCGATCTGCATGAATGAAACACATGGTGGGATATGCACATAGGGCCCACAATCTGCTCATGTGACTCTAAATAGCCTAGGTGTGCAGATTTTGGACCGCCTAACCTGGAGTGTTTTATTTGTCTCAAACGGCAGACCCAACCCCTGCTAAAGTGAATCAGTCTGGAGTGTGGTTTTGAAAGTTCCAGGCCACACTGGTGTGGTGACATATCTGCATCGGTTGGAACTCTTGTTAGCCAATGAGATCGCTATCTACTTTCTTGCCATTTTATAAGTTGTGAAACTATCCTGTATGAGATCTCATCAAACGCACAATGGGGCTTAAACACCCCAGCTATCCAGCATCTCAGATTACGAACTAGAATTATTGATCGGAGAATAACTAATCAAGCTTATTTCTAAAACTACAGTACTGTAAATCTTCTGATTGAGTGTTTAAAGTTATGGATGAGTTACCATAGGAGTTGGAGCTGAGAAGTTCAGACATGGGGGAAAGATTCCCATTTTCAGGGCAGTATTGAAGATAATAAAAAGCAGTGCCCTATTATTGTCAATAGAAGCAGTGTGTTGTACACGAGGATGGCTGTATGGATGAATACGGATACATGTGCTTCTGATGCAGGAGTCAGATCAACCGAAAGCATTTAAGAAACCATCACCTGAAGAAGAAACCTTTGTAGTCTCGACAGTGTGTTTTATATATGATTTTATTATATATATATATATATATATATATATATATATATATATATATATATATATACACACACACACACACACACACACACACACATATATATATATATATATATATATATATATATATATATATATATATATATATATATATATATATATATATATATATATATATATATATATATATATATATATATATAATTTTTAAAAAAAAGAAAGCCTTTGTTAGATCTTGCATATAAAACATCACGGTTTATCCTATTCTACAGTTAGTCAAACACAGTGACAAAATATAGTATTATAATAATAATAATAATAATAATAATAATAATAATAATAATAATGAAAACATGGCATTTAATAACTGCAAGCGGACTAGCCATGTAAATCATTTTAGGGTATTATACTAGCTTCCTTTTTCATTTGTTATGAAATTATGAAGCCAATTTGCCCGCCTGTGCCCCCCCCCCCCCCCCATATTAAACTGTCCTAATTTAGTGTAATCCCTCCTATCGCTCTCACCTTCTCCCAGGGTTCCCTCGTGGGGGGGATAGTCTTTTGCTGACTGCCTGATAATTGAATGAGTGATTATCCTTCCCGTAAATGGATAATGATATAGAAATGGCTGGCATATGCCCTGCATATTAACGAGAGGCTGCAGCCGCTTAGATAAGGCGTAGATGGTGTCTGTGTAAAGGGGTTTAAAACAATCAACCCCTGAAAGAGCATGCTTACAGCCTTGCAAGACATGGAGGGGAGGTACAGCACTGTGCAGTACTCCTGCCCCCTGCAAGACAGCATGCTTACAGCCTTGCAAGACATGGAGGGGAGGTACAGCACTGTGCAGTACTCCTGCCCCCTGCAAGACAGCATGCTTACAGCCTTGCAAGACATGAAGGGGAGGTACATCACTGTACAGTACTCCTGCCCCCTGCAAGACAGCATGCTTATAGCCATGCAAGACATGAAGGGGAGATACAGCACTGTACAGTGCTCCTGCGATGACTCACGACTCTGTGAATCTGGTTCCTTCACCTCTAGGTCATGTAAAGGTACCCTATTAGAAAAGAGACCGTCCCTAATATACTGTTACCATAACAATACAATAACAAAGAATTACTGTAGTTCATTGTCATTTTAAACTATCCAAAGTCCGAACTTTGGAATCTGGAAAACTCAATGTAAGACTTCTACAATACCAGTCTATAGAGCATTGCAAGGGGGGTATCATATATAGCTGGATGTACCTTCTAATTATTATGGGATTTAGCAATTATTATTCCTTAAGTATATACATCGTTTGTGATGTCATCCTCTAAAGTAACATCAGATTGATGTTATCACTTTATTCAAGTTCTGATCTGAGGTTGATAGGAGTAAGCCTACATTTGAGACGACTCGATTTGTTTAAACTATAATGATTTATTCGTACAACTAAATAGCACTGAGTTAAAAGCATCTTCTATAAAATGAAATGTAAGAGACTCTCTCCAAATCACTCCTCTTAAAACCTTAAGTTACATGTAATTACCAGGAAGCCTTCCCTCTCTTTCCTTTGCAGTGAAGTGAATAAATGACCTTGATTAAGGAACTTTTTGTCAGAAGACTAGTCAAGTGTCTCTGAATTTGTAGTTTTAAAGTAATTTAGATTACTTATCTGTCTGTACTGTTACAATAAACCAGTATGACCTACAACACTTTCAGGAATATTGTGCAAATGTTTGATGAGCCATAGCTTCCTGCATTTGAAACATCTTATTGACAGAGAGAAACCCAGTGATGGGTAACCATTTTTATAAATCACGTCTAGGAAACCATACAGTCTTATCCTGCATAATGATGTCATTGTGTGTATAGGACATAGGTAGCGATTCTAAACAACAAATCTCTCTGATGCTTAATGCAAGCTCCTGAATGCATGTTGTCATGGAGTAATAGCCAGTGGCGTGCAGGGTGTCTCGTATTACAAGGAACACTATTTTGCACAGTTTGAGCTTCCAGAACTGCACCAGATGATACAATCAAAGACATCCCTCACCACCCATTAACACAGATATTTAAAAACTCTATAAGCAAAGCCTGGTGATAAACTTTCAGCTAATGCCTTAAAAGAACCTGTTCCTTTCTGTACTACTTTCAGAATGTATTATTTTGAGACGCATTTATTTTGCAAAGAGAAGAAATATTATGAATTTTTGAACCCTCGGTGTGCAGGAGGGTGCACAGTTAGCCAAGAAGAACCCTGATGTACAATATGATTTGGTTTAAAATTCTCCTTCTTTTTTTTTAGGTTTACGCATTTAGATTGTGGTGCCTACACTGAACTCCCTTCCAATCAATACCTTACATTTATTAGCACTGAAAAGCAATATTTTCCTTTTTACCTCACAATAATTGCATTTAGTCCTGTGAAGTACCTTATCACAGGTTCGACAACGAAATAAAGGCCGGTTTCCATAGGGACCATGAAAGCCATCAGCTTCCTTTTCAAGGAAATAATGGACTTCTCTCTTTATGTCAGTCTTCTTCTCAGCTCTCTGCGCCTCTGATTAAATTCTAACCCACGCGTCCTTGAAATCCTTCATTTACTTTTTTTTTTTTTAACAGAACCGTTGAAACCATATGAATAAGTCTAAACATATTAATGATTATGATGTGGAGCTAGCTCAGTGTAGGGAGGGAGGGGGGGCAGGCTCTCAGCGAGTCCCCTTTCCATCCTTTAAATCTGAGTTTAATAATGACACTACTTTAAAAAGTACAACAATCAAGCTCGGGTTATTGGGACAGGGGAGCTAGTACCCCCAAAATGTGTATCTGCTTCTCAGTCATCACCTCTAACCACTAGACAGCACTGTCTCCTAGTCTCTCAGCTCTAACCACTAGAACACACTCACTGTCTCCCAGTCTCTCAGCTCTAACCACTAGACCACACTGTCTCCTGGTCTCTCAGCTCTAACCATTAGACCACACTGTCTCCTGGTCTCTCAGCTCTAACCCCTAGACCACACTGACTTGCTTGATTTTTTTGAGGATGCAACATCGATACTGGATAATTGTAAAGCATATGACATGGTTTATTTAGATTTCCAGAAAGCTTTTGACAAAGTCCCGCACAAAAGATTAATTCTCAAACTGAACGCAGTTGGGATTCAAGGAAATGCATGTACATGGATTAGGGAGTGGTTAACATGTAGAAAACAGAAAGTACTGATTAGAGGAAAAACCTCAGAATGGAGTGTGGTAACCAGTGGTGTACCACAGGGATCTGTTTTAGGTCCTCTGCCATTCCTAATCTACATTAATGATTTAGATTCTGGTATAGTAAGCAAACTTGTTAAATTTGCAGACGACACAAAATAGGAGGAGTGGCAAACACTGTTGTAGCAGCAAAGGTCATTCAAAATGATCTAGACAAGATTCAGAACTGGGCAGACACATGGCAAATGACATTTAATAGAGAAAAGTGTAAGGTACTGCATGCAGGAAATAAAAATGTACATTATAAATATCATATAGGAGATACTGAAATTGGAGAAGGAATCTATGAAAAAGACCTAGGAGTTTTTGTTGACTCAGAAATGTCTTCATCTAGACAATGTGGGAAAGCTATAAAAAAGGCTAACAAGATGCTCGGATACATTGTGAAAAGTGTTGAATTTAAATCAAGAGAAGTAATGTTAAAAATGTACAATGCACTAGTAAGACCTCATCTTGAAAATTGTGTGCAGTTCTGGTCACCTCGCTATAAAAAAGATATTGCTGCTGTAGAAAGAGTGCAAAGAAGAGCGACCAGAATTATTCCGGGCTTAAAAGGCATGTCATATGCAGACAGGCTAAAAGAATTGAATTTGTTCAGTCTTGAACAAAGAAGACTACGTGGCGACCTAATTCAAGCATTCAAAATTCTAAAAGGTATTGACAGTGTCGACCCAAGGGACTTTTTCAGCCTGAAAAAAGAAACAAGGACCAGGGGTCACAAATGGAGTTTAGACAAAGGGGCATTCAGAACAGAAAATAGGAGGCACTTTTTTACACAGAGAATTGTGAGGGTCTGGAATCAACTCCCCAGTAATGTTGTTGAAGCTGACACCCTGGGATCCTTCAAGAAGCTGCTTGATGAGATTTTGGGATCAATAAGCTACTAACAACCAAACGAGCAAGATGGGCCGAATGGCCTCTTCTCGTTTGTAAACTTTCTTATGTTCTTATGTTCTTATGACTCCCAGTCTCTCAGCTCTAACCACTAGACCACATTGCCTCCCAGTCTCTCAGCTCTAACCAATAGGCCACACTGTCTCCTGGTCTCTCAGCTCTAATCAATAGACCACACTGTCTCCTGTTCTCTCAGCTCTAATCAATAGACCACACTGTCTCCTGGTCTCTCAGCTCTAACCAGTAGGCCGCACAGCCTCCTTATTAAACATTCTAACTGCTGGTGAGCTGTTGACCAGCTAAGAGTTGGGAATTGGGATAAATATTTTTTAGCCTCTTACTGGGCAACCAGCACAAGGTTTACGGCAAATAGTTTACATTAGAACTGTACAGTATAGGGATTAGAATCACTCTGTTCAGAACTGTACAGTAAAGGGATTGGAGTGGCTCAATTCAGAACTGTACAGTAAAGGGATTGGAGTGGCTCTGTTCAGAACTGTACAGTAAAGGGATTGGAGTGGCTCAATTCAGAACTGTACAGTAAAGGGATTGGAATGGCTCTGTTTAGAACTGTACAGTAAAGGGATTGGAGTGGCTCAATTCAGAACTGTACAGTAAAGGGATTGGAGTGGCTCTATTCAGAACTGTACAGTAAAGGGATTGGAGTGGCTCTGTAACCAGCACCAGGTCTTTAGGATCAGCACTGAAAACCAGCAGCTCTGACCAGCATACACCAGTACAGGTCAATGGTTCTAACAACTATGCCACACTACTTCCTAGACTCAGCTCTAACAACTAGGCTACACTGCCTCCCAGTACTCAACCACTAAGCTGTACTGAGCTGACACTAAACACTGAGCTGTACTGAATATACTGAGCTGACACTCACTGAGCTTACTGAAGATACTGAGCTGACACTACACTGAGCTGTACTGAACTATACTGAGCTGACACTCTGTACTGAACTATACTGAGCTGACACTAAACACTGAGCTGTACTGAACTATACTGAGCTGACTAAACACTGAGCTGTACTGAACTATACTGAGCTGACACTAAACACTGAGCTGTACTGAACTATACTGAGCTGACACTAAACACTGAGCTGTACTGAACTATACTGAGCTGACACTAAACACTGAGCTGTACTGAACTATACTGAGCTGACACTAAACACTGAGCTGTACTGAACTATACTGAGCTGACTAAACACTGAGCTGTACTGAACTATACTGAGCTGACACTAAACACTGAGCTGTACTGAACTATACTGAGCTGACACTAAACACTGAGCTGTACTGAACTATACTGAGCTGCACTAAACACTGAGCTGTACTGAACTATACTGAGACTAAACACTGAGCTGTACTGAACTATACTGAGCTGACACTAAACACTGAGCTGTACTGAACTATACTGAGCTGACACTAAACACTGAGCTGTACTGAACTATACTGAGCTGACACTAAACACTGAGCTGTACTGAACTATACTGAGCTGACACTAAACACTGAGCTGTACTGAACTATACTGAGCTGCACTAAACACTGAGCTGTACTGAACTATACTGAGCTGACACTAAACACTGAGCTGTACTGAACAATGCCTGAGCTTGAAATTTAAGAAAAAAAACCCAAAAGCATTTCACAGTGGAAAGTTATGCTGCTTTTTTTTATTATTATACCTTTTAACTGAAATCATCTTTATACTTCTTCTAAAAACTCACAAACACACCCCAAGATCTCATCTAGAATAAAGCTGAGGGGTTCTGTGCAAATCGTTAATCTTTTGCAGATTTGTAATTATTTGCCTCTTTGTTGCAGGATGCCTGCCAGACTCTGACCCTGTTCACACTACACCAGATCCCTTTCATTTGCTCAGCATGGCGTCCTTGAGCGCTGAAAAGCATGTGCAGGGGGGGGGGGGGGCTGTGCAGGGTGAGAGAGAGAAAAATGAGAGAAGCATTCATTTCTCTAATGACACAAACACACACAACATTCATCAAGCAGCATTTCAAAATAATAAGTATGGATGCAGGAGAGCTTGTTCATGCAAAAGAGACATGCAGCGCCAAACTATTCCACTCTCCACCCTCACTGTCGTCTAGCAGTGATGAAATGACATGATTTTACTTTGTCCACGTCTTGTAAATTTAACAGGGGGTTTGCAGCCATTGTGATGATCTGAGCTGGATTAAGAGATATATTAACGATATATGCAAAAATGTAAAAAATGAAACACATACCAGAAACAATTACAATCCTAAATACGTCATGGCTTCTTGCTTAAGTAGTCACATGTATAAGACATGCATTCCGTGTGAGAAGTGAGATTATGAGAAATGGCCATTTATATCAGAATGCATGCTTTATACATGTGCTGTAAGTAATTCAATCCACATGAATTAATAGAGCTGAGTTCAGAACGAATCAGAACTCAGAGGAAGTGCCTAAGATATTCAGATGTATTCAGTCAGAATTCATTATGAATTTGCAGCCTTTATTTGAACATATTTCCCATGCTTGCACGGTTTATGATAGAAACAGCAGACTGCATGCCTGCTTGTGCTGAAGGTGGCCTGACTAACAAGGTTAATGTTAAACCTGTCCCTGAATTCCTCTGCTGCTGTGACCTATTCTGAGCTGACCTCTAGTACTGCAGGGGGGGCTTTAGAAGGATCTGAAATATAATTAATATCACAGACTACCAGCCAGGATATTCATCTTGATCCAATTAGAGATGACTTCCAGCAGGCAACCAGCCTGAGCAGAGCTGGACTGAGACTGGAAGCGTCCTGACTTTAGAAAAGACTCTGTCCCTCTCTTCTGTTCTTTATTCTCTGCAAGACTTGACATTGGCAACAGCTGTCTTTCTGTCACCTGTCAATGCAAGTTCAGCAGGTATTATCAGAACCATTACGAGCTAATGTTGCTGAGCCATGGAGTTATTGATTGTTAAGTCCTAGAGCAGTAAGTTTGAAAAAGGCATGATAGCTGACTAGAGAATCTGTATCCCAGTCTGTAACTATAAAAGGACTCACTGACTGCTGTGTCCTAGAATACAACTACTGCACTAATAGGTCTAGGTTGTGCAGACTGAATCCCAAACATGTTCATCCTGCAAAGCTGCCTACATGTAGTGTATGTGCTGTCCATACAGCTCACTGCCTGCACTCAGTGGCTGGGTTATAGCTGGTGTTGATTGATGCCTTTGAGATGGCAGGATCCTCTGCAGCCGTCCTCTTCCCATGGCATAAGTAGTTCAGTCTGTGAAAAACATGTGATACGTTGACCCTTGACTTCCCAGATTGCAGTAGTTGGCTTTGCCTGCTTAACTTTAGAGAAATGCATACTGTATACGTAGCCATGTTATTTATTGTTTTTACCCTTGACAGGGCAGTTGTGTCCTGTTTTGATCAGCCTGCTGCTGCAATAAAGGGTCATGATCAGCATGATCACTGCGCTCCCCTGGCCCGGGATTATTCAGAGAGCAGTTATTAACAGCAAACATAACCACTTCTCAGAGAGCAATACAAGTCACCTCTGCATGAGCCTCATTACTGGCTCAGGGCTTTAATACAGCATGAAAGGGGATTAGCAGTATCACCTCCACAGCTTACACCCTTAGCACATTATTATTATTATTATTATTATTACATAATAAAACAGCAGATTGGTCTTTCAGCTGGTTCATAAGACTATAACTCAAAATTCCTTCACTGCAAAATTCTAAAGCTGCGATCTGCACTTTTAAAGGCATCTAATTGCATGGGTTTAAATACGGCACGCTGGGTGCCCGTAAGAACTCATTACAAGTGTGTTTTAATTCACCCATCTCTTGTTGATCGCCAGTAATGACTTGGAATTTTCAGCAGGCATCACGGAGCTTAGTTGCAGGATCTGCTTACAAAAAAAAAAAAAAAAAAGCACTGCTGCCCTCTACTGGACGCAGGGGGAAACCCTGCCTGGAAGACACAATTACCGGTTTGTAAATGGATCCACAGCGGAAACATAACCAGTGATTCTTTAATTTGTGTTACTGCCTTAGTTGATATAGCATTGCAACAGTAATGCTTCATTTGGTGGTGCATTACAGTGTTACAGCTGTCACTTACAGTCAAGTTACAGCTTTTATAAAAGTTCTAGTAAACAGATAAGCTGAGCATGTGATTTCCTTCTCTCGGGGCAGATCTTTAGTTTGTGTGTTTATCCTTCACTTTTTTCTTCTCTGTTTTTTTCTTGTTTTTCTTCTCTGTTTTCTCTTTTTTCTTCTTGTTTTTCTTCTCTGTTTTCTTTTTTCTTGTTTTTCTTGTTTTCTTTATTTCTTGTTTTTCTTTGTTTTCTCTTTTTTCTTCTTTTCTTATCTGTTTTCTATTTTTTTCTTCTTCTTGTTTTCTTCTGTTTTCTCTTCTTGTTTTTCTTCTCTGTTTTCTCTTTTTCTTCTTGTTTTTCTTCTCTGTTTTCTCTTTTTTCTTGTTTTTTCTTGTTTTCTTTATTTCTTGTTTTTCTTTGTTTTCTCTTTTTTCTTCTTTTCTTTCTTATCTGTTTTCTATTTTTTTCTTCTTGTTGTTTTCTTCTGTTTTCTCTTGTTTTTCTTCTCTGTTTTCTCTTTTTCATCTTGTTTTTCTTCTCTGTTTTCTTCTTGTTTTTCTTCTCTGTTTTCTCTTTTTTCTTGTTTTTCTTCTGTTTTCTCTTTTTTCTCTTTTTTCTTGTTTGTCTTTGTTTTCTCTTTTTTCTTCTTTTCTTTCTTATCTGTTTTCTATTTTTTTCTTGTCTTCTGTTTTTCTTTTTTCTTGTTTTTCTTCTCTGTGTTTTCTTCCTTCTCATTTTCCTCCTTTTCTTTTTCTTCTGTTTTTCTTTTTTCTTTTCTTTTTCTCCTTTTCATCTTTGTCTTCTGTTCAAAGTAAAAAAGGTTTTAAAACCCATGCAATTCAATATAACATTATTATTATTATTATTATTATTATTATTATTATTATTATTATTATTATTATTATTATTTACTGCTTTTCTTACTGTCATTCTATGTAAAATTGTTCATTAAAAAAGTATTTTCTGTGACCTACCTGTGGCTTTTTCCACTACATCTCCTCCCTGTTCCTCTCCCTCTCCTCCTGTTTCTGAAACTTGAAACTTCACTGTTGACTGACTGAATGACGTTAGTTAAAGACGCCAACCACTTTGTGGATATCCAGCTTTATTTGATCAAAATATATGGGAACAGGCAGTGATGTGAGATACGCTGTCATATCCCCTGTCAGTAAGATGAGGTTAAAAGCTCCAACTTAGAACCCTGAGCATGCCCAGGGTCATAACGTTAAACATGATGTCAAATAAAAATGAAACAGCGGTGGAAATAAAGTCGATTGTGGTTGATCAGTCTTGTGAGGCCGAGAGACGGCCCTTTAAAGTAAAAGTGTGTGTTGCATATGGCAGGTGGCTCTAATTTTTTGTCTAATCCCTATCCGTGGTTTTGATAAAGCAGGGTCTGTCAATGGGAATGCGTGGCCACTACATGGTCCCGGAGTGCCGTCACCCACCTCTGTTCCAGTCGATAGTGATCTGTCCTATTGTCGTCTTGCTCAGGTCAGAGCTGCCCTTAGCAATGGTGTCTCGATTGTGCCGCACTGCAACGGGCACAAGAAACAAGTGGTGAACTTGCTGATGCAGAGCCATCTGTTATTTCAAGTACAGAATCACTGCCGAGGTCTCAGCTGTTCCTTTATCAAAGACACACATGTTAAGGTTGGACACAAATAAAATGTGAGATGACTTAATGTCAGGATACAATATATCAGGTGAGATTTACTGGCTGCAGTATTAGAGAAAGCGTGTGGTTCTGTGGTGCTTGCTCTTAAGGTTTGTGATGTCATACACCCCTCGATGGAATGATCTCTCTTTCTCTCTGTATAATTCCTGTAATTCAGTTCCAGTGGGAGTGTCTCTGATCCTTTATTCAGGTCTGCAGTGATCAGTCCAGATGTGGAGGCTGGGACTGCAGGACCTGATCTCTCAGCAATGGACTACTGGCTCTTTACATCTGAGCACACGAGCCAAGAAAGGACTTGAATCTGAATTGATTAATCCCACGGCTTGGGGGGGGTGCCCTGCAGTTCTCAAGAGCCCTGCTGGCAGGAGGTTCGACTCGGGTAGCGGGGCTGAGGTTCCGAAAGAATTCAAGCTTTACTTTAAGGGTGCTTCCTTTGCACAATAAAACAATACAAAACATGAAGTATACCTCGACATAAATTGTAAATGCCTGCAGATGCACGAAAAGCATAACTGCAAAAATGAAAACCAGGATATCGTTTTCTTTATAACTGATAGGATAAAATGCAGTATTACTATAGTAAAAGTCCTTCACTATATCTTAAAGAACACTTTTGACTGTAAATCTACAAACTGAACACTTATTTCCTATATATTAAACACATGGATTATTATTATTATTATTATTATTATTATTATTATTTATTATTATTATTATTATTATTAATTCACAATCTTAATATCTGTATGTATAAATAATAATTTTTATTACAAAATAATAAGCTATTTACAAAAAAGGACAAAAAAAATCTATGACGCTTACCAGCACAAGCCGGCTAAACCCTGACAACAGACAGCCAGGCAACACATAGCAACCTGTACGCACTGCTCATGTTATTCCAAAACACAACCCGCACCAATCCGTCTCCATCTAGCCCATGACCTCGAGGGGGCCGATGCTGCTTCAATTACAAAAAACAATGCAATGGACAACAATGTACAATGACGTCTGTGGCACTAAATGTGACAACAGCAGAGAGGGCAATCGTGTTTCGTTTCAACTTAATATTCCTGAAATTTAAATGTGTATTTTCAAATATAATATAATAATATAGCCTATATTAAAACCAAACAAAAATGCGAAAATAACTAAACATTTCAAATACCACTCGAATCTGTTTGCTAGTAGTGGTTTTCTAGGATAGGATTAAGTTTTTACTCCAGTTAATTATTATTATTATTATTATTATTATTATTATTATTATTATTATTATTATTATTATTACATAATATAATAATACAGTCAAATAAAGTTATTCGCCAATGTTTTTACTGAACTGGAATATATATATATATATATATATATATATATATATATATATATATATATATATATATATATATATAGAGTTATTATTGTTTATTTAGCAGGTGACTTACAGAGACTATGGCGTGTGAACTATGCATCAGCTGCAGACAACAACGTCTCACCCGAAAGACGGAGCACAAGGAGGTTAAGTGACTTGCTCAGGGTCACACAGTGAGTGAGTCAGGGTTTGAACCGGGGAATCTCCTAATTAAAACCACTTTTCTTTAACCACTGGACCACACCACTTCCTTTAGATTCCCCCACCTACTGGCCCAAACACTTGCTGTCCACCTCACTGCACAGCAGCATGGAAATGAGCAGGTGCAATGCAAGGGGGGGTGGCACAGCAAGGCAAAGGGAGGGTCTCAGCTGAAGAAATCCTGGCAGACTGATTCACTTAACATACACATATTCTGCATCGTTCTCTGGCTTGAGTCAGTTCCTGTCTCCTGTTTATTATCCTCCTTACACTTCTAGGACTGGTGATCAGGACCAGACTGCCCTGACCACCTTCCGGCTCCTCCTCAAGACACACCTCTTCAGACAATACCTGGAAAACTCTTCCCTTCTGGACAATACAGCACTCTGCCTTTAATGCACTTTAACTTGCACTTATAAATCTGTAAATTGCCCTGAGTAAGAGTGTCTGCTAAGAAATAAATAATAATAATAACAATAATAATAACAATGTAGCAACATACCAGGGCCACCCTGCAGTCTACTGTACGGTACTCCAAATGCATTGTCCTGCCTTGTCTAGTAATTCTGTGATCTGCTTCTGGTGCAGAATGAACTGTGGTCATCTGCATTTGTACAGGATTAAAGGAAACTATAACTAATAGATAGATAGACAGACAGACAGACAGACAGACAGGATAGAAAAACAAAGTTTCTTCAATAACTTTTTTGTTGAGATTTATTGGTAATGTTATTTAACTTGCAAGCAAATACATTTGACATTGATTTTATATATATATATATATATATATATATATATATATATATATATATATATATATATATATATATATATATATATACACTCCCTTGCAATGGAGCACACAATCAGGCAATTCAATATTGCAATGGTATAACTTGCATAGCTTATCGGAACCCCTTTCTATTCTTGTGCCATTCCAAATTGCACAATGGTAATTTACATGCTTGCATTCAGATGTACTGTATGTTTCACAACAGTTCTTTTGTTCTTCTTTGCTAAAACGTATGGTGTTGTTTTTTTAAACACATTGGGAGGCTGCCCAGGGTCCCTCAGCCTCTCGTGGGAGGGTTTTTGGAATGGCAGCCCCTAGGCGGGATATGTTTTTCCATTTGTGTTATACAGCCGGGAAGCATATACCAGGACTGAGCTGCCTCTGGGTTGAGGCACAGAGGACAACACTGCACATACTTATTTTGATTTTTGTTTTGTTTTGTTTATTGTTTCTCTCTTTTACATGGCAATAGATGCAACCCTTTGATCTAGTCTACAAATTCAAAAAACAATGCTGTAAATACGATTTGAATCAGCTGGCCCCATCAGCAGTCTTTCTCCAGTATTGAAATACATTATTTTTAATCGGAACTGCTTTATGAGAATGTTAACAAATATTTTTTTGGTGTTTTTAATAACATAGTTATAAACGACTAAAACAAAATACAGTTGTCTTTAGAAAACGCCTCTAAACAAAGTAAAAACCTGATTCACTGGTATGATCAACTTGAGCGTGTGAATAAGACTGTCTTGTTTTCCATTTAGCAATATGCAATCAAACTGCCCTTGCTAGCTTAGCTTACAAGAAAGTTACGTAATGCACTTTGTCTGCCACTCAGTAGCTCTGTGAGCATATTAACAGCAAGACTTGTATTCAAATTCCGCAGGTGGGTGTAAGGGAAGGCTTGGTTAGAGCTGAGAGGAGCACAGGAAGCATGTGTTACCCCTGTCTGAAATCCCATGGTTTTTCTCTGCAGTGAGTCACTGCCTCCCACTACTCAGGTAACCTCTCTTACCTACGGTTCCTCTAGCCGCTAGGCTGCATCATTGTCCTTTAGAAAAGGGCTGAGGACTGGGACACATTAAGTTACAGTGCCTGCCTCCAGCTGTGGGTGGTCCTGCTGAACAGGGCGTCTGGTGACAGTGTCAAAGTGGAAACCCCAGTGTCCTTCTGCTCCAGTTCAGGTTACTGTGCAGGCAGAGTCCTGGTTGTTGCAGGCCACGGCCAGGCTGCTGTTGAGCCGTTTGTGCGACATCAGTGAGATTGTGGAGAAGCGAGGTTTCTTGGTGCAGGCGCTCGCCAGCTTGGCACGGTACTGATCCCCTGCCAGGAAGTACAGGATGGGGTCTATGCAGCTGTTGACGCTGGCTAGGGGCCGGGTGATTTTGTAGGCGAAGTTGACGTAGTTGAGAGTCACACAGTCGGCGTCCAGCACGCGGAAGGTGTAGTAGAGGGTGCGCGTGATGTGGAAGGGGACGAAGGAGAGGGCAAAGACCACAAGGACCACGATGATCAGCTTGATAGCCTTCCTCCGGGAATTGGGCGCGCCCTGCTGGCGGGACTGTAGCCCCATCCTGGGCTGGCACAGCTTCCGGGCCATCTGACAATAGCAGACCACAATCACAAGGAACGGGAGGCCGAATAGCAGGGTCATAACGGCTGAGCTGTAGCTGACGTACTGATGGAAATCTTCCGGCCGCGTGGTGTCGTGACACAGCGTGTCGTTGTCCCTGGTGCTGATGGTCACAAAGATCAGATTGGGGATAAGGCACACCATCACGGCACCCCACACTAGGAAACACACCACGTGGGCATGGCGTGCTTTAACCAGCTTGAGGAAGAAGATGGGGTGGCAGGTGCCCAGGTAGCGGTGCACGCTGATGCAGGTGAGAAACAGGATGCTGCAGTACAGGTTGGCGTAAAAGAGGAAGCGCACGAGCTTGCACATCCACTCCCCGAAGGGCCAGTGGCTCCGGTTGCCGTAGTAATACACCAGCGTGGGCAGCGAGAGCACGTACAGCGTGTCCGAGACGGCCAGGTGGAACATGTACACGGTGCTGGGCTTCCACGGGCGCATCTTACACAGAAACATCCACAGAGCCACGGAGTTCAGCACCAGCCCCACCACGCACACTATCCCGTAGGAAAGCGGCAGCAGGATGTATTTAAACTCCTCGTCGAAGCGGCAGCTGTCGTTGGCGGTGTAGAGTGGCTTGTTCCCGTCCATCTTGTGTTGGTTGTAGCTTCTTATATCTTTCTTGTTCCTTTAAAAAACGAACACCTGTAATAAAAATAAATACATACATACATAAATAAAAAATAAATAAATACATACATAAAGAAATAGTGTTTTTACAGTACACGTGAACAATTGACAATGCCTCAGTTATTTAACGGTTCTGGCGAAGGCAAAGCAAGTACAATCAGCAAGCTGAAACATTATTTGCTTTGACTTGTTGAGCCGCACGGGTGGGCGTCAGCACCAGCCCTGTTCGGACAGTGAGCGCCCGCTCAACCTTGAACAAGCAAAAGGAGATCCCCAAGACTGCGAGTCCAAAGACCATGACATGGAATATAAAACAGCCAGGCACAGTCCCTCTAAAGAACAAGACATCTTAAAAAGAAAATAAATAACTAAATAAACCTGGAATTACATACTGAAGTGTGTGTATATTAGCGTCGGGTTTCAATGCGTTTCCTGATGCGCTTTGGTTCTGTTAAAGTGTTTGTGTGCCTCTTGCAATGTCCTCTCTAGCACAACAGCCTATAAGAATACAAACGTCCCCTTCTCAAACAGCGCGATCACCACAAACTCAGTGTACTGTTCCTGGAAAACAAAACGCACGTAGTGAGTCTTTGTCAATACTCTTTCTTTCTTTCTTAATAACTGTTTATATATGATAAGTAACCATAATAATTAATTTAAATGAACTAAATATGGAAATACAATACAAACAAGTTATACAAAAAAGTCGATCATCATTAATGAAGCAGTGTATTTGTATTGTAAAAATAATCCACAATAAACTAGCAAACCAGAATAGAAGAATTATTGTAGGCGACTATTTAATCTATGAAAACAGCTTAATAACAAACAAGAAAACAGCATACAGTATACATTACCTCACTAACTGACTGAGCAAGCTGCAAAACTCCTTCACAGTGCACTAAAATACCCCCCTGCCCCCATCCCCCATCCCCAGTCCCCCGTCCCCCGTGAAGCCTCGCTACCGTCGAAGGACTCAGTCATATGATCCATAGCTGTTATTCACAGAGCTATAACTTGATGTTCATGAACCCGTCTGGACAGTAGCTTAGATCTTTATTTGATCCGATTTAAAAACGAACATTATTTTAATAATTCATGTTTTGTTAAGGCTGTGTTCGGATAGCATTTTGTTGCATTGTTTTAACAAAAATCGTACGAATATGAATAATTAAAATAATGTTAGAGATATAGATAAAACCGAATTGAAAACTCCTATACACCACACCCTGGAAAATGAGATTGAATGTTGGCATAGAACAGGAACCAACACAGGCGGTTTATTTTTTTCTGACTGAATCTGGAGTAAAGCGTCTCTCATTTGTACAAATACATCTGTGCACTTTCACACCTGCAGTGACCCTAGTATAATCAACTTCTTAGACTTTCATTTTGTAATTACACTTGCAAACAGATTATAATGACTACAATTAAATGGCCACTGTGCAATTTACTACAGCTCAGCGCTCAAACAAACATCAACAGTTATCAAACATCTGCTGAAAAAAACTCTTAATGCTGCAATGAAGAATACTGGAGTGTTGCTTCATGCCAGCGTCAGTTAGCACTGGATAAGACTGCAGTTACCATTAGTAGCACTTCCTCTCCCCCAGGGATAAGCTTGATGCGATGTGCGATGTTCCAGTCTCCGCTGAGCACAGTGTGAGTTTTGCTGCGTCTCTGGGCAGTAATGTGTGTGGGATTGAGTAATGCAGGGTGAGTAATCCCTCTGTAGAATCCACATTGTTAAACCCCTGGACAACACATTCTCTTCTTGCTGCCCACGTTTCCTATCTCTCCTGTATTCCCCTCTCACCACTCATCCTTTTCACTCTCATCCCTAAAACTCACTTCTGACCTCCCTCTCACTCTGCTATCTACCCCTGTCTTTCTCTCTTACTAAAACCCAGTTAGCAGCCAGACCAGGAAGCCACAGCTGCTGTATTGCACAAAAAAGTAATTCACAATATCCTGACTGTTTACAAATGCATATTTTTTAGCAGCACTAAAATGAACTGAGACAAGTGCTCAGCACTATAACTGTCTGCTGGGAGAAATGCATGAAATATTTCAAAATCTGCAGAAGAAACCTCCTATCTTTTTTCCAGTAAGTGGTGTATTCAATGCTAATAACAGGCAGTAGTTTGTAATTAGGACTCAACCAAGGTGTCACTCAACTGCTTTTTCATGTAAGATACCAACTCTATTAGTGGAGACAAGGCATTCATTAGCATGCAGTGGGACAAACTGCAAAACTGCATACTGTAGCACTGTCAATAGGATGCAGATTGATGAATATCAATTTCAACCTACAGGAGAGTAAAAAAACAAATCCACAAGATCTGAGTGACTAAAAGAAGCCCTGCCCTCAAACCCCTGACAGGAACAAGGAACTGACTTAAGAGAAGGACTCCACATTAGCAGACGACTACCCAGAGCGAAACAGTAAACAGAGGTGTTTATAAACACAAACACAGACAAGGAGCTCCACGTTTCACTTTCTTTTTGACTGTTTTTTACAGTAAATGCAGGAGTTCAGGGGCTGCTCTTCAGTAGCTGTCTGCCACACTGTAGATACTTGTAATATTGGCTGCATCAGTGTTGTCATAGCAGCAACAGCCAGCACCATATTGTGAGCTGCCACTTTCTTCCGTCTTCCTGGCAATACACTGCATAGGGCAGCTAGATTCAAAGAGCAGCGGCTGACTTATCAGAACACACAGTCTTGCTAGGACCATTTCAATCATTCTCCTATGAGAAAGTCACTGACCCCTGGGAGATAGCAGCTGGAATTCGCCTCCTGAGGACTCAGGCATTCGCTTGTAATCAGTAACTGCTGCTGACCTAAAACGTTCGCTCACACTTCCCAGGTTCGTTGTGCTCCAGAACTGAAGACAGTTTGTGTGTTTAAGTCATTTATTTATCTAATTTTGATAACCAGAAAAAAAAAAATCACACAGGACACTGAGTCACTCATATAACTCCCAGTACTGTCCAAGATTAATTCAACAAGAGATTCTTAAGCCTCTTCCATTAAGATTCCAATCAGTTCCTTAGAGCTACATTTCTATCTCCTAAAGTCACCATCCAGGTCTCTGTTTCCTCAGTCAATGTACCTGGATTTTCTAGGTGGCTGGTACTGTGTGTGTATTTGAAAATCGACCCTTTTTCTATTTTTAAATGGTCACAGCGTATAAGCACAATTAAACACTTTCTCCAGTGTTTACAATGGTGGGAGCCTTTGTCAATTCCCATTGCAAGTTTGGATAACCCCAGACGCAAAGTGGAACTGAATTTGAGAAGTGTCAGGCTTGCCGATTAGGGGAAGTTGATGATGAGAGCATTTGAATGTGCTGAGGATTGCTTCCTGCCTGCCTTCCTGCCTGCCTGCCTGCTAAACAATGTAATTGGAGTTCTCTTAAGTACTTTGGAGTTGTTTGTTTCTCCCTTTGCAGCAATAATGTGGAATTTTTCCTTGGTGAAAAGATAGGCATTAATTCAGTAACCCTTTGAATTTCCTTTTAAAAGAATAGTTTTGTGCCAGAGCAGAAGCTCAGTAAAACAAAACATGATTGTCTATTCAGGGCTGTGCAGGTTCTTCAGCTTTATTAATACACATCGAAACTGTTTAGCTTGCAAAAGCAAATCAGTTTCCCCTTTTATCAAGGCTACAGTTCAACTCAAAAGCTAAGACTTGTTAACCTCCCTTGTAAAACTTTCTTAGTGTAAGACAGTATAGCAGGGCAGCTTGAGGCGATACTGGGGAGCCCACATGGGCACTGATCCTACTGTATCCCTGCTATAGGGCAAGCAGCTGAGCACCAATCACACGCTCCAGCAGTCCAACACAGGACAGTTAAAGAGGCAAAGATTTCCATTTGTGACAGAGTTTGGCAAGAAAAGGCATGATTGTGTAAAATGTGTTTTACTGCCTGCATCTGACACAGTCCCATAAAGATAAAGACTGAACTCAAACAGGTGACTCTCCCAACCACCCTCTTATCTCCTCCATAAGGAGAATCTCCTCAATAATGGGAACAAACAGGTGTGTCCCCAGATCACCGCACACCAGTAACCCCTGTAGTCTGGCAGGGCGTCTGTGGACTTGCCTTTAAGCTGCCCAGAGTTATGTTGTCCTCCGACGCCGTAGCTCTGAGGTGGCTGCATGATGAATCTGCAGAGTGACAAGAAGCGGTCAGCTGACGGCACACGCTTCGGAGGTGGGTGGGTGTGGGTGGCTAGCTTATAAAACAGAAGTAATTGCAAGGGTGGCTGTGAAACAAGGTCAGCTCTAATCCCTGATAAAGAAATGCACACCCTTGTACTGGAAATGAATATTAGGTAAATGTAGCATTTAATTTCAAAACAGTAGGAGATATCAGAAACAGATCATGCATGACACAGGGGGGCCAGGGGACGAATTAGGATAAGCCTGGCTGTCTGCATGATGAAACCAACCACAGCCACTTGAATACAATTCAATAAGGACTGGATGTCTATTTCCCAGTGAACAGATAACAGGCCACAGGGAGATGATATCTCTCCAACACAGGGAAGAATAAAAACTTGCAGAGCTCCAATGATAGTCTCTTCGGCTCATTCAAGCACAGACACACGAGCCACGATGAGAAAGAGGTCAATCCTAGTGCAGTTGCTATTTCCACAACTCCAATCGCTAATCCCAGATTTCACGAAGGTTTTCCAGGATCACCCTCCTATGGGCGGGGATCCTCACCCCAGCTTCCAGCAAGTCCTCTTCAGTGATGTCACTGCAAACAAAATAGAAAACCATTCTGTTAGATCAGGCACTCCCAGTACTGCTCAGAGTTTGAAAACCAGTCACTCGGATTCTTCTCTTTTCAGCAGTTCTGGTTTCCATTGAAATCCGTCCCCCTGCTGGGCTGGGCTGGAAAGTGAGTATCTTTAGACGGGAGCCCTGTTGGTCCTAGAGGAGCCGGACCCTCACCTGAAGTATTCCAGCTCATTCCAGCCCTTCAGGCTGAGTCCCGCTTCGTAGCGCTGCAGCCCCAGCACCCTGAGCCACTCCCCCACTGTCCCTGGCACACCTCGCACTGCCAGCGCCTACACACAGGGACGACAGACAGAATCACGACAGCAATATTAACAACTACCGCAGCAATAATAATAATAATAATAATAATAATTATAATAATAAGGGATTTAATCGATTATGAATGTTGTATTATCAGCTTTATTCGTTAAAAAAACTAATTGTGAACCTATTAATATAATTAGTTAATATTAAAAAGGTAACGAAAAAGGTATTTTAGAGCTTCATGTTAATGGTAAAGTGTTTGACTGTTTTGCTGTCGGCTATCAGTACAATCTAATGAAATCGATTCATTGATCATTCGCACGCTCTGATGCACCTAAAATGAAAGGTAAAGATGAAAGCCCCTACAATAACAGTGAGAATGTTTCTCTCAATACCTCTCGCTGTCCTAGGTGGGGCTCCCAGCAGCCTCCTCGACTCCACACAGCAGAGAAAGCAGGGACTCCAAACACCGGCCCCCGCCCCCGCCCCCTGGGGACTGAATACTCGCTTCTGATTGGCTGGAAGTCCACTTCGCTGAGTGATTTGGCAATCTGGAGCGCGGTGAGGGAGTGGTCTCCCGCATTGCCTCCAAACTGAGGCTCCACGATCCAGGGAGCAGCAGTCTTAACTCGGGAGTGCCTCGGAGGCAGGTTCTTGACTTGGGCCTTATAGAAAAGGGGTGGGTCCTTATTCAGTTTGTGCAGGTCCTTATAGAATGAAGACTGCTCTTCATACACATCAGCATGTTTCATATAGTAGTTCTGCTGGTCCCTATTCAGAGAGGGCAGATCCTTATACAAAGAGGCATTGTACTGTAAGGACTGGTCGCTATACAGGCTGGTCTCTGGTGTTGCTCTGGGCTGGGCTGTGCTCACTGGGGCTTGGTCCTTGGCAGGGAAGAGCTGGTAGGAGGAGCCGGGCTGCGATGTGCATTCTCGGGGGCTCTGGTAGTGAGGGGTGTACCCCGGGATTTCAATTTCAGCAAAGTTGGCTCTGCGAGGAGATTTGCTGTCCTGTGTCAGCAGTTTGGGGTGCAGTGTGGGGTCTTTGTGCCACACTGGCTGGGATTCACTGGCTGGTGGAGCTCGCCCCCCCTCTGGGGGCCCTTTCTGTGGCGGGACGACCGCCTCAAATATGAAGTAGGCAGGGTTGGTGTAGCTGCTGGGGGTTTCAGAGGAGGCTGGAGCGTTGCTGAAACAAGAAACAAGCAAAGAGTTACCGCTCTGATAACGCAGATCACTGGGGCTGGAGGTGTGAGTACTAAGCATTTAAAAACTACATTGGTCTGCCATCACAATTCTACCTTCAAATATTCATTATAAAGCTAGCCACGGCTTTGATTCTAACGGAACCTTACATGCATTGAAATCCTGTGTTAAAATGTACTCCTGTCAGCGTGTAGGGCAATACCGTGAACCTCACCTTGCACCGTGGCTGAGGGGTGTCTGGGGAGACAGCCCACCTCTCACCTCCCCGTTATCATCCTTCTCAAAGCAGAAGCACTCTGCGGAGACGAGCATTCAGAAGGCGAAAAATAGAGCACATGAAGACATTAACAATAGCTACATAGACAGCCATTGCAATCAGACTGATACCAGTGAAACTAAAAGAAAGCAGACCACACTGCCTCCCAGTCCCTCCTCTTTAATCCCCATAGCCACACTGCCTTATCCCTTAACTCTAATCAATTTCAAATGCATGTTCATTAGGGTCTTGACGTGACTCATCCAAGGCAAGGAAGTCTTAACCACAGCATCACCCCTCTGGTCTGCCCGGCATGTCATTGACTCAGGATGCATCTGCTTCAATATGGAAGTTTGCAACAGCAACTTCAAAAAGAGGAACCTTCTGAAAGGATCAGCATTCTGCAAACAGCCCCAATTAGGTGTGCCTCTGAGTGACTGGGATTACCATAGATCCTCTCTCTCGTTCCGCGCCTGTCCTTTGGCACGTAAACACGAACACGCCCGCGAATGGAGCCCATCTCCTCAGCCCGGTGAGTCAGGAACATCTCAAACTGCTGGGCAGTGCTGCCGATGAGGGAACGCAGCGCAATACAGCACTCACCTGCAGGTGGAGGCAGAGCCAAGGCGTACAGCATTGACACACAGCTCTATAATGGCTTGCAAATGTACGCATGGAATATCATAGGACTGGCATCTGAATAGCTGATAGATTCTAGACCAGACATCAATCAATCAGCAGGAGTTCATCAAACAGCTGTGCCATTGACCGGCGCTGTAGTTGGGAGTTCAGCTATAAATAAGTTTGTCATGTGTCATTAAATTGAAAAGGAAGCCCAGGATTCGTTTTCTACTACCATTGTATGGAATGGCAATATTGATAATGATTGCACTCACCGTATGACTCGTATCCATCACAGGACTTGACAGAGAGAAGCAAGTGCTGATCCTGGAGGTACTCCATGTCAGGCAGGATCGGGGTGAGCTGAAGAGAGGGGGTGTAATATAGTCAGGGTATTGCACTGCCGGAGTCACACTGGCGCAGTGCTGCAAGCATGGATCTCTGCTCACCTTGGGTAGCTGTTTGGCTGACCAGCCCAGCTTCAAGAATCCAGTCACCTCACAGCTCTGAGCATCATTCTCACTCGACCTCCTGAACTCTGTACAGGGCACAGGACAGCAGCAATATTACATCAGATCCAGGGGGCGTAAGGATGGTCACAGCAGAAACATGCTGTGTGACGCCCTGAGATGGATTCTCAGAGATGTTTACACCAAATCATTAGCAGCACAATTAATAGTTACCAAGCCAGAAATAAACTACTCACACATTGAACTGAGGGCTCTTGTAAGTAGTTCTTGTTTGTTTTAGAATTACAGTTGGTATGTTTATAATACAACGTGGAGTAAAGTGTTAAACATAGTGTTACATGTGGGAATTGTAATTAATATTAATATTGTAACACTCCTAAATACAAATACTCCTAAGAGATTAATAATCAGGTCCAAGATATGATTTTAGAAATGCATCCTTTAAACCCACACAAACAGTATCTCATTGTTGTTGTAAGAGCAGCCAAACAGCGCCCCCTACCTTCCAGGCAGCAGGAGTGGAATTCAATAAAGAACTTGGATTTGCTGGCGGTCTTCACAATGGCTTCAATCCCCTCCAGCTCAATGCAGGCTCGCTCCACACTCAAACCCGGGTCTGCACAGGAAGAGAGAGGACAAATGGGACCCCTGACTAAGACTCTAAAGGACAGCCTCACCAGCAGGGGGCAGATGATATCTCTAGGGTTTCTTTCCAGTACACTGAAGAATGCACTTGCAAAAATGTTTGTCTGCTTGACTTAAAGGCTGCCTCCCTAAGAGTTTAAACTGTATGCTGCCAAATAGGGCAGTGTCTAAACAGCTCTACAGACTGGGGAGCTGGGGGCGTGGCCTCACCTTTCTTCGAGACGAATTGTGATGTCACTCCGACTTGGAATGAGGCAAAGACAGGGGAGTGGTCGCTGGTGGTGATGTCATCAGTGCAGCCTGAAGAACAGGAGAGGAGTTCCACAGGGTATGAAATGGCAATTGTAGCCCGTTGGGAGATGTTGATTTGATATTTTATTGGTATTACATCATAGGAATTAAACAGTAAAAGTTAGCATTAGGATTTCTTTTAAGGACATCCTCAAATGCATTTTGAATGTATTTGCTGTGCCTTTTTCAACTATTGTTCAAGAAGGGAACGTCTTATATTGCTGAGAAATTCTTCAAAACATAACTTTGGTCTGATGAACTGTACAGCTTGTCCTGAGCTAGGCCCATGCCATCATCATTTCCTGTTTGCTGAAATCATGTAAACATGTCATTTCCAATCACTGTGTCTGCTTCTGGGAATACCCGAGCAAGCGTGATTCTCTATAAACAAGAACGCAAGCAAAATGATTTCTCATGACCAGGCTCTTGCGTTAGCGGCTCAGCACAGACTCACCGTAGGAGGTGCAGACGAGGTGTGTCTCTGGGTAGGACTTCCAGAGCACGCGGTCACACCACGAGGGGACGTTGATCCGCACCTTCAGACAGAGACAACGGAAAGAGACGCGCATTACTGTCCAGCTGCTGTCCACATGCAAATGCAATTCTAACACACGTTTTATAAGTAAAGGTTGTATTGTACTACAGGGTGCGTACATATTTCAAATGCTTAAGAACGTGCTTCCTATTTTGTAGGTCAGTTAGCTCTCTAATGGTCTGGCTTCAATCAGTCCATGTGACCTACAGCCTACAAAGAGATTGGGTACCAGAAAGCAGCCATGTGTTTTTATTATGAGCATTGTATTATGACAGTTAAAAAAAGCAGAGCAAAGAAAGAAAAGGTTTTTGTCACAATGAAATGGGAACTAGTGACTAAACTTATCAAATTTGCAGTAGCAAGACATGTGGAAGTGGATTTTTTAAGCTTTGGTTTCCACTTCTTTGAATTGTAGGAGTAATACTTTCTCAAAGTATATCAAAGCACTCTGAGGAGTGTTGGGAAATATAACGGTACCCACAATATATTATGATACCAAAAGGCTACAACACCATTGATTGAGCCACAGTACTACAGTGGAGAGGGTACTAGTAAGAAATGACAGAAGTATTGCGTGGGGTAGTTACTGAGCAAAAGCACCCTGATCTTTGCTCCGAAGCAATGCACCTCAAGGTTTTGTAATACAAAATGAAACGTGTTTGTCTTGTAATTTGTGATCGCTGTGTAGGAGCCTCACCCCAGTGGTCTTGTATTTCTGCCACAGGTAACAGTCCCTGGACCCCCTCTCGTAACGGTAGGTGGGCGGGAATGCGATCTCCTCTTCATCTGCAGAAAGAGAAAGCTGAATTAACCAAGGGCAGTCTCAAGGGCAGTCTCAAGGGCAGTCTCCCATTCAGCGGTATTGAAAGGGATTTACTGGCTGGTCAGAGCAGATGACGGCAGTCAATCCACTTTGTCTGGTATTATTTGAAATGCATTAGAATTAAGATTGTCTGTAAGCCTCACAAAGGTACAAAGGAACACATGGCATCATCACTTCTAACTAATTTGGTTGGATTTCTTCATGTAGACCTGAAACAGTTTACCCTGCTTAACACTATGCTGTTTTTCAAGCTTTTTTCCACTGAACAAAGACTACCATGGTTTACCAGGGTTTTTATGAAGCTCTCACTAAGCCTTACTGAACTGTGCTACAGAGAGAAGGTCACAGCGCGAGAGGAAGAGGAAGAGGGCGCTCCGCTCACTGAAGTGCAGGAAGGCCTTCCTCTTGTCACGCTCGCGGGTCAGCTGGTCAGCACACATCAGCTCTTCGAACTCTCGCTTGGTGACGTGTCTCAGGATCTCCTGCAGGGGGCGACACAGAGTCCCAGAGTTAGAGGAAAGAAGTGTGGGGCTGCGTCTAGACAAACAGGCAGACAGGGGTGTACCTCCACGTCCAGCTCCAGCCGGTAGTTGAGGTCTCCGCACCAGAAGAGGTGAGTGAAGCGCAGGCTGATGTCGAAGGCACTCAGCTGCTTGTCCCCCAGAGACAGCAGGCGCAAGATGTCCTGGCAGTTCTGGTTCCTCCTGCATGTTTGGAAAACCACAGAACTATTAATCAAACAAACGGACAGAAACCTTGTGAAGGGCTGCCGCTACCTGAAACAGGCAGGTGAGGCCAGAGCCTCTAACAAAATAACATTCATTTGAATATATATTCCACATATAATACGTTAATAATACATGTAGTTCATCCATGACTATAAAAGCAGACATGCCAGTTTATGTAGTAATACTAAAGGAATATTATAATGTCTTTATCAATGTCTCAACAGCCTAGGAAGCTAGGGGCTTCTCATCAAGCCTGTGTTGTTATCCTGTTCCAGGTCAGTTTTGTCGTTTTTACCTGATTGTCTTGTCACTGCCGGAGGTGAGGTGGCAGTTGACGAAGCCAAAGGAGGTCCCGTTGAAGAGGAAGGAGACCCCGACTGCTCCCTTATTCCCTGAAACACACGCAGCAGCAGCAGCTTGTTAAGAACCATTATCCTGGGATGATGAGTCTATAGCAATGTTAAACGTATCTGACACGCAAATTATATCAACAGACCGAGGGCCAGCAACAGAAAGCGCAGTGTCCTTAACCCAGAACGATGTCCACAACAAAAAAACTCCACTTTGTAACAAATATTAACTTTTTAAAGTTACTCAATGTTCTCAAGAATAAGCACTCACACACACACACACACACACACACACACACACACACACACACGCACGCACACACGCACGCACACACACACGCACACACACACACACACACACACACACACACACACACACACACACGCACACACACACACACACACACACACACACACACGCTGCCACACTCTCTCTCATACCCAACGTGTTGCCCAGGCCAGTCTTCACACTCGAGGTGCCCACATGGCTGATGCGGTGCTCGTGTTCCGGCTTCACCAGCACCGCCAGTTTGATATTCCAAAGAGACTGCAGCGCCACCTGCAGGAAGGACATGGACATGCAGGCCGTCACAGCAGGGACTGGAACTCTGAAGGAAAGACCTTTTCCAGTATCAGTCGGCAGCATTCTGCCAATAAAAATCAATTTCTCAGGACTGAAAACCCTCCCCCTCTACAGTATATAACACCTTAAGGTCCCATTGAATTTTGAAGTGTTTTGATGCTATTAGTTAGGTTGTTAGATGGTGTTCTCTTGGCCCTCTATCAAGGTGTGAAACAGACCTTCGTTGATTGCATGCCCAGTAGGCAGTTTTGAAGTCATACTGAAAGTGCTCTGGTGAACTATAACAGGTCAGATTGACCGTGCTGCTTTACACACTGTATAGCCCCCCCTGTGCGGAATGCTTCTGACCACTTTGAAGTCGATGTCGGTGATGCTCCGCAGAGCCCCCCTCAGGTGTTCGGCCCACTCCCGCTCGCCCAGAGTGTTCTCCTGTGTTCCAATGGCATAGATGTCATGGGGCAGCGCCGCTGTGGTCTCGTCCTGCACACGTCCCAGACCAGTTGAGGTGAGCCAAGAGGTCAGGCCACGGGGAGGAGGGGCATTGCCTGAGGCGGGGGAGAGAGAGGAGAGGAGAGGAGAGGATTTGTTTTGTATGGCATGGCTCGCCATAGTAACGAAAATACTACATACTGCTGCATTGAAACATTAGTTATTGTTTTTTTAAGCATTTTCAGATCGGTCACACATGAGGGAAACAGAAACACATACAATAAGACTTTATTTAAGGGGGTTATTCTGAATGAATTTAGGTAGCACGGATTTGGCCTGTAATTGATTTTGACCAAGACCCCTCTTCCTGGAAGCAGAGCTTCATCCCCAGGGTTACCCATGTTCCAAGTGCCCACGAAGACGGAGATGACATCTGGCTCGTCCTGCTTGGAGTGCCTCATCTTCATGAGCTGGAGCAGCTGGCAGAACGCCTCCCTCTTCTGCAGAGAGACCAAGAGCACAGGCATTGGAATCATCACTTACTAAACAAGAGCCGTTGCGAGCAGGTTGTCTTGCAATGTCACTCTGCTCACCAGAAGAAAGATACGGGTTCAAGGATTTCTTGGTTCTAAAAACCAAGAACACCATGTGTTTTAGAAATATTTTGAGGTGCAGGGCAGTGAGATGAAAAGAATGTGCTGTAACTAACCATTCGGAAAAGGAAAAGGATCTAGATGTCAGTGTCGTTGTTGTGTAGTCCCGTACTCACCCGGGCGTTTTCAAACATGACCTCTCTCTGCTGGTTCTTCTGGGAGTCCAGGACCATCCGGAGCCGGTTCTGAGCACTCCGGTACTTCACCAGCTGCAGGACTGAGCAGAGAGAGAGAGAGAGAGAGAGAGAGAGAGAGAGAGAGAGAGAGAGATTACAGATAGGAAGAAGAAGAATGTTTTTTAATAATAATTCCTTTACCATGTTCTATTTCGTTGGCTATTATTGTCACTCCCCCGTTATGTCAACGAACGCAACGATCGTGTCAGATAAAGCACACGCTCACTCCTGTCGTGCGAGATGCATTCCTCGTGTGAGGCCCCAGGTCTCTTATCGAAGATCAGCCTCCCTCCGTCCACATCGATATGCAGAGCCAGCCTGCCAGCACGACCCACCTTCACCTGGACAGAAAGACAGACAGAGTGACACACCTTCACCAGACAGACTGACCTGATCAATGCATACAAACAGGTAGAAAGATTACCTGGAACGTGTGAACAGGCATGGCTCTGGCGTTTGTGCGAGCGATGGCGGCGGTCCCAGTGGGCGGGGCTGGCGGCACTGTCAGGCTGTGATTGGACACTGCCTCCTGTAGGGCCTTCAGCACCTGACCAAGAAAAGGAACAAGTGAGAGAATGCCATCACCCACAATTAGGAACCCTCTCTTCAAACTGGTTTGCTGATTTTCGTGTTTTTGTTTGTTTCTTTTTTCCATTTTTTATCCCAGTACCTTTCTCTCCAGTGAGGACAGCAGACTGTTCAGGGAGGAGATCTTAGTGATGAGGCTCCCCAGATCTGAGGCTCCCCCTCCTGGCACACCCTGTGAGGGGAGTTAGAGAAAGGGCATGACAGGGTCACGTGGTAAATCGTTTCTAGCACAAGCTATATTCCACTTGAGGGGCTTTTTTTATCCAGGTAGATACAGATACACATTGCCAAGTTTATTTTATGAAGAGCAAATTAAATAGAGGATATTACCACCACTACTACTTCGAAGGTTGGTGTAAATTAATAAAGCGCGTCCTACCTGTGTCTTAGCCGAGGTAAGGGACGGGCTTGCATCGTCAAACACCTTGGCCAGGGTCTCCAGACTGGACAGGGTTAGGTCAATCTCACTAAGGGCAGGGAGCAGGAACCAGGAGAAACAACAGTGTGTTTAGTACAAGAGGACCTTGACATTCCATTTCCTTACTTTACATGAGTTTCCAAATCATGCCAAGTGGTTCTTAATTGAATTACTCAAACCTTTCAGTCATTGTTTGGGATACGGTGCTCTGACCTGAATTCAGGAGAAGCTCTTGAGTTGCTAGACTTACTTGTACTTGTACTTGTACTTGTGTAACACAAGCAACACCTGCAAAGTGTCTGCTCAGCTCTTAACACCAGCTCCATCAAGTGGCACACGTTTCCTTTGGTGCTGCTGTCAATACGCAGTGGCAGGACACAATGCTTGTGAGGTTCTGGCCCTCATTACCTATTTTCAGATACATAACCTGTTCATAAATATATTCAAGAATGATAATGAGGCATCTAGTGCAACAAACATCTTTTTGGCATAACCGTGTCTCCCAAACTCTAGATTTTAAAAAAAATGACCACGTTAGTTGGTCAAGAACGCGCCTTGCATTTGCATTTCTCCATCAGATGCCCTAAATGTGTTTATAGCCTCATATAACACACACTCTGCCCTCTGTCACTCTGTGTATAGAGATGCACTGTGGTCTGTGATCCTGCAATGTGTTGGTATAGACTTGAACTGTGCCTTTAGCTCTCTGTATTGTTACCTGTGCAGCCCTCCACAGGCAGCCCCCAGAGCCTTATTGAAGTGCTGCAGGTTCGAGTTCCCGTTCCTCACTCCCTCCAGGTCCAGGTGTAGCTGGGTGCGCAGGTACTCACTTGCCAAGCCAATCAGGTTGTTCGCCCCACTGTAATTACAGGGACACAGCAGCCAATCAGAACCATTGCAGTGCTGGATCTCCCCGCAGCCTTTGTAAGGTTTTAATTGTCTGGTCATTGGAAGGGTAATTGCAATTCCATCAGAAGTTGGACAGTATACAGGTTTAAAATGGAGATGCAGCTATTCCCTGTAATGGGATATCTGAAAAAATAACAGTTTAACGTATTTCAGAAATAAGATTAATATCACTTGTTATATTGTTACGTGTGGTGTTAGAGATCAGGTTAGTCAAAATTTCTTTCCAAAACTCTGAACTCACCAGTGTTATTTTGTTTAAAATGCTTAACAATAAACAGAAGAATTGGGTCATGTGGAAGCTGTGCTTTTCTCCTGGCACACCGGGTGGCATAGCATTCTAGTAACTGGGGAATCAAAGCAGTCGGGGGTCCGTCTCAAACCAGCATGTACCTGGGGGGGCTCAGCTCCTGCAGCCGCTGTTGGAGGAGGACGGGGATGGAGGTCTGCGTAGGGAGCGGGGGACGAGAGTCCCCTGTAACAGCACTGCTGGGACTGGCCTGCACTGCACTCTGGGACCAGGCTGGACCGGGTCTCTCATCCTCCCCATCTAGGGAAATACAACCATCTCTCTAACGCAAATCCGCAGTCTTGTTTCATTTGACTGTTTTTCAAACATTATTATGCTATCATTTTTTAAAGTACCTTTCAGATGGATGTGATTAGCAAAGAGGTGAGCAAGACAACAGGAAGTGCAGTAGAAAGAATTACTTGCACAGCTAAAGTCAGGGTCTTGTAGTCATCTTGCAAGCATCATTGCTCCATAAAATCAACATTACAATTGCTATATCACTCCCAACTGCAAAAAGAGTGGGCTGTTTCAAGCGGATTCATTTACAAATTAACTGAAATTTGCTCTTAGTGAAACTGTTGAGAGAAACATACATTCCAAACTGCATTTAATTCTTTAAAGAGCTCTCAGCCAGCGTCCCTCCCTTACCTGAGCCGTCGTCACCCGCCTCGCTCTCGTTCCCCACGGGGTACAGCAGGGGGATCACCAGGCCCTTGTGAGGCTGCTGGTAACCCGAGACCAGGTCCGCCAGCGTCCGGAAACAGTTCACCTGCACCCCCTGCGTCGTCTGCAGAGACCAAGACAGAGTTCAGCTGGCAGGCTGGCTTTTGATTGCATCGCGAAGGTGCATTTTGTGAACAAGACTAAAGTAAAAGCGGTGCCCACTGTGTCTATAATTCAGTTCACTAGACTAATACACTCAATGGGCCAGAGTCTCAAAGCCATTTACTCCAAATCTTCATTAACGAAGGCTGAAAAAATGCAATTTAACTTAAACAAATAAGAAACAGCTTCGGACTGCTCACATGCGCCTTAATTAAATGTCTGAGATGGTAAATTTTTCGAGTGCGGTTTCACTATCGTTTTTATGCCTCGCCCAGATGTGATAAATCAAGTAAAAAGGCTATTTTGAAATAAGTCTTGCAGCCATATTAACGTTTTTTCTTTCAAAACTAACACCACATTTATTGACAATAGAAAAGGTCATTGCTATGTTACAAAACTGGTAAACAAAAACGTGTTCTTCTTGTTTATGTCTACCTTGTTGACAGAATTTGCATATTAAAAAATACTCTAGTGTAACAGCCTGACTGTCCCATATCAAAAGAAAATTCAAATAAAACCAAGTCCCCCCAGACCGCTGTTTGAGGCCCTACTGAGTTCAAACTGGTTCCCACATCCTGATCCAGATAGCAGCCGTGCCGAGTGAACCAGTTTGCTACAGAAATCACTAACCCACTTTAAAGGGTGTGACACCTTTCCTCTCGGTGCCCTGCGGTCGACAGCCTCTACAAAAATATCTATCTGTTGACTGCAGACTTTTTCTCAGCATGGTTCTATTTATTCTCCTGGTTTATGCAAACAGGACTAAATAAAGCCAGAATGCAAATAATCGCAACCAGAACCGCGGCTAGAAGAGCAGAAGTACCATCCCCTGCACTTACAGAACTCCCCTGTACCACATGCTAACTTGGCATTTTACTTTGCTTTTAACTACGTTTCTTGCACCATACTTGGTATGTGCTTTACCATTTGCTTTAAGTTTCCAACCTGATCAATTTAAATATAGAAATAAATTGCCAGGTTAATTAATGGAACATACACAAGCAGATTATCTGAGCGCAGTAATGGGATGGAGGTGTTTGGACTGGAAAGGCCTGATTAAGTTTGTATCACCAGGTGAAGTGGATTGCTTGGACCATCATCAATTTTCCGGAATTATCACAATGTGTTCAGCCAGCCAACTCATAGACGCATTTTATAAATCCTAGACGAATGTGAAATTAAGACTTTGGTGGGTCTTTGTACCTCCTACTGTACAGGGTGTGCCCTAGTTTAATCACCATGTAAGTGTTCTAGACTGGTGTTCATTTCTAGAACAGTTGGATTCTTCAAGAACAGTCTGGAACAGTTTAAAAAATATTAAACTTTATTCAATGCAATAAAACAAGCTATATAAAAAGTAATCTTTAAATCGTTGCTAAAACTTTGTGAGCAGGGCTCAGAACTGAAAATATGTTTAATATCACAGACTATACACCTAAGAAACAAATTACTCCCATTTTACCAGCGCAAACAGTAACGGAATCTGACTGATTGACTATAGCACTGTTTTATTCTCACTGTCACTATGAGCATCACACTACTAACTCGGTAAGACACTATAAAGCCTATTCTGTGCACTGACCTCATAATGGAGCCCAGTCTACTTTCATGGTGTTTTTTTTTATTCCTCTAGTATTAATTAGCAGTACATGCCCGTCATTAAAGAGACAGCCCCTGATGCTTGTACACAGTTTCCATTACGCATTCCCGATGTAGTTTGAGATTGTTATGATGTCCGGAGAGATGCACTGCAAGGGGAGTTGTGAATCATATAATGGGAGTCCATTAACTGTGTCCCCGGTGTTAAGATATTAGCCCTTTCACTGAGCAGTGCTGCTCCCAGGTGGATGAATAGATAAATGTTTTGCTTTTCGTTAAGCTTACGCAGGCAGAAAAGCATGCCGCCTGCATGCGTAGTTGTCTAATTATTACACTCGGAAGACAGCAAGGCAACCATGTGTTTGTGTGTGAGAGAGAGACTAGGTGGCGCACTCACCTGCACGGCCAGTAAGCCTTCCTCGTCAGGCAGGATTCGATAGGTGTGAACATGGCACTGAAACCTGGAGAGAGAGAGAGAGAGAGAGAGAGAGAGAGAGAGAGAGAGAGAGAGACAGAGACGGAGAGAGAATGTGACAACCCAAACAATTTCCATTCCAAGCAATCTTGCATAAACAAAAGACTCACAAGCACACAGAAATAAACACAGACACACAGACACAAACGATGACCACAAAAACACAGACACACGAAAACATTGACAAGCTTTGCATTTCAATCCGACAGTACTCCTACCAGACAGAGAAAAAGCAAAGCGAATAAAGGCATCAGCCAATTACAGATGGACAAAAATTCATACATCTCCCAGGAGTGAACTTTTTTTTAACTTGACATTTGTTGCAGATATCTGTATTCCCTGCACATGATTCTCGTGAAGCCTTTAACTGTGAGGCATTCATCATGAACTCAAGAGTGTCCTGGACAATGCAATCGTCACATGCTGTTCATCAACAAGTATTTACATAACACTGTGGCCCGCCCAGGAAGGCTCCCCTGCCAAAACAGCTGCGTGCTTAAACAAGAAAAAAAGCAATGAAAAAAACGGATTCCAAGAATGGAGCTGGCAGAGTGATCCAGCTGCTGGACAGAGAAAGTGTGGAAAGTGTGTGTGCTGGCTGTGGAGAGCCACAGCACTCAGTTTGGACTTTGTTTCTGTTTCTGCTGCCAAAGCATTTCAAACTGCAGCTGCAGTATAGCTTGTTTTGTTGGGCGTGGCCCCCCAAATATGAAGTTTTACTGGGAGTTCTATGGCGATTCATTTATTTTTGCCTGCTTGTTAAAGTGAGTTGAGGTTTATTTAAAAAAAAAAAAAAAACTGTGCATTGTACATGCATTCATTAAGCTTTTCTTTAAGTTAATTGTATATTTTGTTTCAATAGTAAGCATTTCAAATGTCAAAAGAATCCTGTTGGAATGTATTTCCAATTGAGTTTGAATGCTTTTCTTGAGGAATGAATGTAACAGTTGCCTAAAATGAACTTGTGTGAAAGGGACCACATTCATGTATTGGTATGAAAGTCCAAATTATTGGATATTGCAGTAATTTGGGTCAGCATACTTTTTGAACTGCAGAATCACGTGTGTTCTCTGCCATTTTGCATGCAGTGATGCTCAAATAATTCAACAATAATGCCCCCCTTCTGAAAAGATTAGTTAAACATGTACAGTCAGTTTAAAATAATCAGATGTGATGCAATGTCATTTCTTAGGAAAAATCATGTCTCTGTTCTACTGGTTATTGCATAGTCTGGTTTAGTCTGGTCTATAGTGCTTGTGTAGGCGATGCACACTCTTCGGTGGCTTCAGTGGGCTGTGACTCTTTCAAGGACGCTCAATTAATTGGAAATAAAACAGGAGCACAATCAGCATCCTCCCAGCACACTCGAACAACCTCTTCATTTCATTAACAGAAGGGAACTCTAGCCTAGCAGAAGAGTGAGAAAGCTGTTTGAATTTCAGTGAAACCGACACATACTGTAGATTCTTATGATTGCACTGTAATTCATATATAATACTAAATAAAACTGTACTACACCCAAATCATAATCCACCTAATATAAAAAATAATAATCATAAAACAGTATAGACTTATCAAAATAATTAGCAGCCACTGTGCAACTGAAAGCAATGGATCTCTTATAAATAATTAATAATGCATTTCTAAATAGTGAAATTCTAAACATGTGGCTGAAGAAGCACAGTGCTTTAAAACAATCTGCTGGATTCCAGTCCTACCTTAAAAGGGGACCAGTAGGTTGTACTCGTGTTTAATGCTGTTGTACCAGTATTGCATCTGGCTCACAGCACACACACAGGAGATAAACACAGACAGAGCGAGCCTGGCGCTGGGTACTCACAGCACACACACAGGAGATAAACACAGACAGAGCGAGCCTGGCGCTGGGTACTCACAGCACACACACAGGAGATAAACACAGACAGAGCGAGCCTGGCGCTGGGTACTCACAGCACACACACAGGAGATAAACACAGACAGAGCGAGCCTGGCGCTGGGTACTCACAGCACACACACAGGAGATAAACACAGACAGAGCGAGCCTGGCGCTGGGTACTCACAGCACACACACAGGAGATAAACACAGACAGAGCGAGCCTGGCACTGGGTACTCACAGCACACACACAGGAGATAAACACAGACAGAGCGAGCCTGGCGCTGGGTACTCACAGCACACACACAGGAGATAAACACAGACAGAGCGAGCCTGGCGCTGGGTACTCACAGCACACACACAGGAGATAAACACAGACAGAGCGAGCCTGGCGCTGGGTACTCACAGCACACACACAGGAGATAAACACAGACAGAGCGAGCCTGGCGCTGGGTACTCACAGCACACACACAGGAGATAAACACAGACAGAGCGAGCCTGGCGCTGGGTACTCACAGCAGACACAGTGCGTAGGCCCCAGGCACCGACTCGCTGTCCCGAACCAGGAAGCTGCCGTCCCTCCCGGCCCGGGCGAGGTAGTCCTCGGCCCGCACCCGGCTGATATCACGATGGTACCAGGCTGCTGTCGCCATGGCCCAACCAGGCTGAACCAGGCTGAACTAGGCTGAATCGGGCTGAACCAGTGCAATGCCAGACCAGGTGCGGAGAAAAAGGGTTGTCACGGTATCCAGCCGAGCAGTGTGTGACAATACAGATAGAGAAGTTTATAAAAAAAAAAAGAAATACTGTTACGATCAATGCAACTACCAACACTATGTTTACTACTACAACTACTACTACTGCTACTAATAATAGTAATAATAATAACAGTAAATGAGAACTGGTGCAGATCCCAACGCTAGTTCAAAGTTTCTTTTTGCTTGATTGAGTGGAGCTGCTTCTTCAGCCCAGTGGTACAATGTAAATATTGCTGCAGAAGGTTATTGCTTGTCCTGCCCTCTGGGATGTGTATCCATTTCAAAAGTGGTCCTGTTGTTGGTGGATTGAATGGGTTTATATCAAGGGAAGCCCAAGGACAGTGGACGGTATTGTAGTTTGTATTTGTTGCAGGTTGTATTTATTGTAGTTTGCATTTATGTGTTAAAAGCTTTGGCTAGCAGATCAATCACTGCTTGAAATAAGTTCCTGTGACAATCCAGAGCGAGGTAAGACCTGGCTGGTTTCACTCAGCATGTTGCTGCCTCCCAGTCTGAAGCAACGCTACGACTCCAGAACCCATCACAGCCCAGCCCTGCTGTGTTTATTTTGGGCTCTGCACAAGTTGGCTTCCTTTTGTGTAATCAAGAGCTGCCGAGATCAGTCCTAGTTACTTTTTGTCCAAACAGCAATGCAGAGAGAATATACGCAGTCTAATTGTCTTTGGGATGCAGGTATAAAATAGAGACCATACTGTGCACACAAAAACACAAATTAAAATCTTCAGATATACCATTGCAGAGAAGTTGGTTCCAGACTGGAAAGTAAAATATGCATACTAGCACTGGCAAACTCAATTAAATGAGTCTTCAGTTCCCCCGCAGATTCCCATATATGGGGATTAAGACATCCCTGTTGCATCAGTGGATCGTTCCTGTTTAAACAAAGACTATTTAGGTTGTCTCCAGGTGAGTGCAGTCCATCTCCACAGAAGGGTGTAAGTTTGGTTCATTGCCAGGGCACTGCCACCTCAGTCCAGGCAGACAGGATCCTGCAGTGATGGCTCGTCACGAGCCCCTGTCTGTAGAATGAAGCACTGGCTGAATGCAGGCGCAGGGAGAGGAAGCCACTTTGAGCTCAGAGAAAAATAGATAACAGTATGGGTTCACATCATCACTAGACCTAGCCTTGAAACTCCTTCCCCATCAACTGCGCCCCCCACCCCCCCCCACCCCCTTCAAACCCCAACACTGCTCGGAGTGGCTCCTGACTCCTCTCTTAATTTGTTTTTCATTCTTTTTTTCTTACTTTCTTTCTCTTTGAGCAGTTTTGCTGTCCTCTTGTGTCTTTCCTCCCCCCTTCCTTCTCTGCCTTTTCTCTTCCTGTTTTCATTCGCAGCAGCTCCCCATATGGATATGATCATCCCTCGCTTTAGTTTTCACATTTTCATTTGTACTTCTCTCTCTCTCTCTCTCTCCTCCTCTCTCCTCCCTCCCTTGCCTGCAACAGATCTCGGGCCCAGTATTCTTCAGCTGCTGAGCTCTTCAGATCCCAAATCTCCTGACCGAGTCTTTCATCTCTGCTTTTAGTCCTGTCTACTTTTCCTTTTCTCTACTTGTGTCTCTGTCTCGCTCTCTCTCTGTGCTTCTATGTGTTTGTATATCTGTCCCATTTTCTCTCTTTACCCCACCCCCCCTCTCTCAGGCTCTCATAGCGCTATGGTTTCTGCAGGAAGTCTGGCTGTCTGCCCAGCTGTTTTAACCTTGGGGGGGGGCAGTGCAATGAAGTCAGCAGTTACCCCTCGTACCCCCCCTTCCTCCCCCCCTCCACTCGTCCCACTCACTTCCTGGGGAGCAGGCTGTGTGCAGTCCTCGGGAACGCAACCCTAACCACAGAGTCACTTCATAAAAACACAAAGCATCTACAGCTGGCACTCTCTCACTCCACTGAACATCACTGCACAGCTCACTCGATGAAATCTGAAAATAGAAAGAAAAGCTAAATGCCATATCAAAAACATCCTTGCAAACCACAGTAGACACCACTATACAGTGTAAAAGCACAGTTATGAAGCCGGTAAAAGCAGGAGACATTTGAACTTGTAATTTTGATCCTGGCTTTCGTGTTCACAGAATCATGATAGTGCCGTAGGAAACATGAAAAGAAAGGTGACAAAACTTTGTATCAGTACTCCAGAATGATCAGCAATGATGTGTTTGCTTTTTATAACTCAAACGATCGCTCCACTAATCCAGAGTCTGGCCTTTCACAGCAAGGTGCAATCTCAGCAATTCAAACTGAGTAACCCTTTGGAAGAAAGCTTATTAACCACTGCAGCTTTATTTTCACATAATCTTTAAAGGGTTCATTTTATAAAACTTGAACCAACTAAGTTATATATTCCAGGCTCTCTTAAGGTGTTTTGTTTTCCATTTTGTAACATTAACATGATTTGATCTCTTTTCAAAAAATATGAGTTCATAAAGAATGAAGGAAACACTTTGAAAATACTGTCTTTATTGAAAATGGTCAGATGGATTGTAAATGTATTGTTGTTTACTGATCCCACTGTGTTTTTTATAAGCAGTCATGTGGTTTTGTCAAGCTCTCTCTGGAACCCTTATTTTGTGTTCTAAAGCATTAGGGGTTCTGTAACTGCATCAGATTCGGAACTCTTCAGAACCCAGTGAGAACAGATATTTATTGCTGCTGCTTATCATGTTCTTGTACCATACAAAGCATCATTTGAATAGATTTATTGAAAACACCATGCAGGGTTTCCCCTTCAATTGAGGGCAGAACTGAAATATAATTTGGCATCGCGGTCCTTGGTATTTGAATATTTTATAAATAGCTTTTATGAGTAATACAAAACAAAATGACAGTGCTGGTCTTTCTGTCGCTCGTTGGAAAATCATGGAAGACAGAGAGCAAATTCATAGGTGGGGCAAGAGACGCTCCCATAAAGCACTGTCATTGTCCCAATGTGAAGTGAAAGAGAACATCTGTCTGTCTGTCTCAAAGACTAAGCAAGGCTAACCTTCCAGGAAAATCAGCTGCTGAAAGGGGTGACATATTTGGGCATCAGTGAAAAATAAGATATCAAGGCACAACATTATTTTTTATTACATTAGGAATTTAGTTGAAAACTATAAACTAATATTTTTTTTGGTAAATGAACACATAAACATACCTTAACTTATTATCCACAGTATGTTACAGAATATTTGATAATGGACAAAGCTTGCCAGACAGCAGAACTCCCAATAGCCCACAGGGTGCTCACCCTCACAGAAACATTTATTGTGGGTAACTTTAGAAAATGCACGCCCAGAAAAACTCTGAGCTACTTCGAGACCTGTTATTAAAATACGAAATCAGGCTCCTGTTCCTTGGCTAGAGATTCAAATTCTTGTTGATCTGCTATGTGAGTCCTATTTAAATTATAGCCGCCCCACCTCCACCTTCCAATCTGTATATCTTAGGTCTTGAACTGAATGCACTTTGTTTAGAATAGCACTGGATGACATGAACAGGGCTCTATTTATATTCCATCACGTGAAACCTGCAAAATCCATCTAGAAAACTCAAGAGACAACGAGGTGTCTGTAAAAGTCCCTTGGCACTGATCTGAAGAACGGCAGTGTGTTAACCCTGGAGTCTGGACCAAATCCCAGCCCAGGTTTTCATGCATATCTGGCCTGGCTAAATTCACCCTCTCCTGGCTAATTCCCAGATGGAATCTGATCCTCTGGTTGTAATCCCAGTTTCCAAAGTGTTCACTCCAAGCTGGAATTAATTCTAATCTTCCATGTTCCACCGAGAAAAAACGAAAGCTTGATAGAGTCTCTTGAATTGCATTGCTTAGTTGTTTGCTTGTAGTTTTGTAACATCAGTAACAGTAATTATTTTAATCAAGGCAATGCTTTATAAACCTGGCCCATTGCGCTCATGAAACACACATTCCACTTGTGTTTCACTGCCTGTTGTTTTGTCTCCCAATTAAATGATCTGTCATGTTGTTTTTGTTTTGGTTACATGACTTGGTATCTTTCACAGACTGCTTCTTCACGAGGGGATTGGGAGTAAAGACCTTTGTTGACTTACTCTGTAATCCCCTTTCTGCTAAGCTGCCCCAGAAATAGACCTCTAGCAATAGGAACTTCATTTGGGTTCAAAGAACAGTTTAGTGACAATATCAATAAAATATTTGTAAGTGTCTTTTTAGCGTGTTTGCACACTTCAGATCATGCAAAGGGAATCCAGTTGCCCTTCTCCACTGAGTAACAGACTCCAGGGTTAACACACTGCTGTTCTTCAACGTGCTTGCTTTGTATGAGTGACGACAACAGGAGTGACGCTCACAGTAAGTTATGCTTTATAGCTGCTGAATGGGCTTTTTTTTTGTAAATAGGGATGCAGGCACACACTTGAGTTGTTACTGAGCTATTGCAGAATTCTGAACTTCTATTCATAAATTCTATATGAAAGTTTTTTTTTAATTAATGTATATTAATTACACGGCATCACGGAACAGGCAGTCGGTGTCCTGCCAATGTGAACATGTGTCAAATGTATGAATAGCTGAGGTTTCTGTTTATATGGTTCATTGCTAATGTAAAGTTTCCAAAGCACACACCCACACTCTGGGCTGACTGCATGGAATGATGTTGTCATTATTCCGTCTGCTGGAATTATAAGACGGCATTCCGATCCTGACGGAGAAGCACAGCCTTCTTAACTAGGGGGCTTATTTATAAAAGACAAAGACCCTGCTAATCAACACAGCCAAGAGGTCACATTTAAGTTCTCCACAGACACCATCTGTGACTTGTTTATAAGTGAATATAGGTGCAGCCACCTGTCCATCTGTCCATGAAAATGAATAGGAACCCATTCAGAGCTGCTGGAACAACTGTACCCATATTAGACCAGTTCTATTTTGCTACGTTGTCCAAGGCAGAAACAGAGGATGACCTATTTGTGATGGATGTCACAAATGTATGTCAAACACAGTAGGAATCCAGGTTTGTCTCTAACTTTGTCACCGTACAAATCCATATCAAGAACATCAAAAACAGAGAATTGGTATGTCATGACCTTTATATAGAAAGCAATGGTCCCTCAGCTCCTTGCGAATGACAGCGTGTGAGAATGACTTACTTATGGACGCAGGAGAGGAGAAGACATGAGTATTGTTTGAAATCCATGCCAGATGGTCCTAGTCTCACAATATTACCTATAATCCACATTGTGTAGAAGGTGTGACCATGTTCACCTTGTAGAAATGACAGCCTGCTAACCTGGAGCCGGACTGGCAGCTGCTTTCAATACACTTTACTGTGCTTCTCCTCTGACCACCTGGGAGAGGAACATGCTAACAATGATTAGGCTGCAGTTCAGCAGACCCAGCCTGTTCCAACCCTTATTCCTAGCAGACACCGCTTGTGAGGCGCAGATTAGTGGACCCAGGTTATAGACCTATTTACAATTCAAAAGAATAGCTGAGGGGAACCCAGTTTGTGAATATGAATAAATCCAGATTCTCCTTCATTTATATGGGCATTTATGTATTTGCCTTGTTCTGTGCCAATATTAAACATTCAGCACTCTTAATCAGCTAGATGTGTGAATATACTCTGAATCTCCTGTACTTTAATATAGTTCAATATATTCAATATTCCCAATTAAAAAATTGAATCACATTCTGAAATATATTTTATATATGTCCTAAAATAAATCTTCTGTGCAGATGGTGCCCCACACAAATCGTCACCATCAGCAGAGAAGAATTTTTCTCTGGAGCAAATACAGTGCCCCACGCGCCCTCCCCCTCCACATGTACATACAGTGCCCCACCCACCTTCCACCTCCACACACAAATTAGTGCCCCACGGGGTGGGTCCCCCCCTCCCAGTGTACATTTATGTGCCCCACCCACCGTCCCCCTCCACACACAAATACAGAGTCCCACCCGCCGTCCCACTCTACTCCACACACACACAAACTGTCACATGCACACGCTCGCTCGCACACACACCATTCGCTCTAATCCCTGCTATTTTTGAACATGTTGTTGCTAAAAAGCAGACAGCTAATCGAGTAATAGGATTGGAAATAAAAGCAGGGTTAAATCCAGAGGAGGGAGCAGAGGTTGGGTATAAAGGCAGAGCGTGGGAGGGGAAGCATCAAACCAGCCTCACATCGCTGAAGGATTACACAGAAGACAGGAGGAAACTTGCACTCCTAGGTAACATTGTCAGGGTCTGTCTGTCTGTCTGTCTGTATTTATGGGAGGTGTGAAGGGATGGAGAGAGGTAGTCAGCAATTCTCTTTGAAATGATATCACACTCATTATTATTCTATTAATTTAGGTTCATTAATAATAATAATAATAATAATAATAATAATAATAATAATAATAATAATAATAATAATAATAATTTTATTTTCCAATGAGACTCATTGCCTTTCCAATAAGGCAGAGTTTCCCAGCCTGCTCTTTTAAATATTTCGACAGTGATTGCAAGTGTTGTGTAGGAGCCAAATTTAGATTACACAGCAATGCGTTTCAGCTCTAGCAAAAGACCAGCTATTAATGAATGCAGACAATGGGATAGCAATAGAATAGTGTAGGAATAGCTATGGGATGAATAGTCATTGTGTCATAATTCCAAATACAAATACAATGTCGCGCAATCCATTTCAGACAAAGGATTATTCAAACATGTAAACATCTGAGGGACACTAGCTATGATTATTCATTGTGAGATTATTCAGTGTGTATAATGTTAGGATATTAGAGACAGACGAGAACTCTCTACTGCGAATGTGAAAGAAACACCAAACAATCATATTTGATTATAAAGCTGCAAATCTTTGTGGTACACTGGGTTTCGGCTTTCATCCAAAGTGTTTATTTCTAGTAAATAATTAACTCTAATAATTAAAACAAGTGCGACATTTTCAGACAGTATGCTAAACCTGAGTAGCAATAAATATATCCAAGCTTGTGTGGCATTTCTGATAATGGAGTGTTCTTCATCTTGGAATTAGAAGCGCTGAGCCACTTCTGATAATGTTGTGTTCTTCATCTTGGAATTAGAAGCGCTGAGCCACTCTGATAATGGAGTGTTCTTCATCTTGGAATTAGAAGCGCTGAGCCACTCTGATAATGTTGTGTTCTTCATCTTGGAATTAGAAGCGCTGAGCTGCTTGTGTTCTACAGTTAAAAAAAACAAAGGCTCCCATTCTCAACACAGCTGTCTGATAGGAGTGACATCCTTTACTGGAGCTGTCAGGATGCTCTGCAGATGAACTCTCAGTCTATTGAAACGGTGTCATTTCTATACTTACTATGGCCTCTGCAAACCCATATGGGTTTCAATGGAAGAGATATGTGATGATATCTGATTGGGAGTACACTTGCCTATAGAAATCTTAATTTGCAGAGATCAGCGAGGCTAATCCCAGGGCAGAGCATGCTGCTGAGATTAGGCAAAGCTCCGTCCAAATGCTAATCTCAACCACCCAGATTAGCTTCTCCTGATTTAGATGAATATTTAAATATAGTAGCACTGTCAGTCACTGACCATTCCAGCAGTGTGGCGTAAAGGGAAGTGATTGAGATTGAAACCCAATCTACAGTCATGACCCTCCCCTGATTGTCAGCACCTGATTTCTGCAGAGAGCTTCGTTCGAATAATTCAATCATTCGTTTTTGCAGCTCTACTCCAGACTCAAAGTATTTACAGGTACTTTCTTTTATAATCTAATCCGGGGGACCCAGTTCATCTTATTGTATAATCAATTCAAATTCTACCAAGGGCAGGAATAGCAAGAACCAACATCGTGTAACTTCCAAAGGAGCCTTCTTCTTCATTTATTAGGCAATACTAGGCCCTGATTACAAAGCTTGCAGACATATTGGGAAACATGCGTTTCAATGAAGAGTGGGGCAAGACATGAGGAAGTGACATAAAGGACCAATAGGAAAGCCCAGTGGTGTAATTTTTACAGCCATTGGAACAGCATAGTGCACGTTGAGAGACATTTTCTTACAGAGAGTGTAACTTCAGTGGGAAATGCAGTATGCAAGTGCTGGATCAGTGAGCTCCGAGAACTCCCTTCCAATACTGTGAAAGAGTCTGAGAATATATATATATATATATATATATATATATATATATATATATATATATATATATTCACTCACTGCTAACAATACTATATTCTCTTGTTCCACAGAACACACCCAGGCCACAACCCTTAGAAGCAGACATGACTGCAAAGTGAGTATCTTCAAGGCATTTTGTTGCAGATGGAGGTGCTGCTTGATGAAGTGAAGCAGTGGCCTGATTTTGCCACACAAGACCCACGACAGTCCATACACCAAAACATAATGTATCCTAAATGTACTGTTTCTGTACCCTGTCTGGTCAAATTTATTAAGTATATTTTCATTCCACTTAAATTTGAAGTTGAATAAAAACTCTGCTCACTCCCTGATAAACTTCATCTGTAGATCAATACCCTACATCTACATGCTATACTTCATTAACCTTTAAACTCTGTTGCTTTACAAATAGCTATTTTGCAAGCTTGGGTTCCATGCCTCCCTGACATGAGCTTTGCTGTGCTGCAGTCACTGTAATGGACAGGCATCCAAAACACAAACAATCTGCTCATTTTCAGAAGGAGGACTGTAAGGTGGAATAAAAAATGAAATAAATCAACAGCAATGTGATGCCTTGATTGAACTGGCGTCCTACACAGCTAGGTGGGGTGGAGGGGTGATGGGCAATCCATAGGGCCACTCGTTCAGTAATCCCATCTGATGTGCTGCTCATCTCGGATTTCAATTATTTTCATTGCCTAGGAGGATCAGTGTAAGAGGCTAGCTAAATCTCTTTGTTTAAAATAGCGTGCTACTGCTTAAACTATCGCTTTATCCTGGTGGACGACTGTGGGTGTCCTAGACCTCCACCTTTCTGACACCTCCTTCACTTCTACTGTGTGGCAATGCTGATTGACATTATTTCAATTTACATTTTAAAGGCTTAAAACACAAATTAACCACCCGGATCCTGCACAGAGCTGGTATTTCTCATATGAGGAACGGTAGAAGACAGAGAACGAACGGGAGAGCCGATTCTCAGCACATCAGAAATGTCCGAACTCACTCAATAATTGTGCCTGTGTTTCAATTTCAGGGTCTATAAAAAAACCAGCCCCAACACCAAGGTAAGAAAATCTCTTAACTTTTTAACCCTTTCACTGGCAGTGTAGCTCCAGCACAGCAGCATTGTTTTATAAACACACGCTCGCATTTTTATTAAAATCCCAAATTGTGTAAAAATATATTCAAAGATGATAGCATACTATATATAGACACCCTGAAAGACATCCACACTTCACTGCATTCGCTTTCATATCACATCAACAATGGAGAGATTGCCAGGTCAGAAATCTGATTCTGAGATGTCACTGACGCCCCCTCTTTCTCGCTCCCCCCCCCCTCAGCTCACTCTGTACTTGGGAAAGAGAGATTTCGTAGACAATGTGGATTCCGTCGAGGAAGTTGGTAAGTACAATACCCTGTAGGTGTAGATGTAAAAAAAAAATATATATATATATATATATATATATATATATATATATATATATATATATATATATATATATAATATCATCAGCTGGCTTAAGGAGAAAATAGAAATATGAATGCTTATTGCAACATATAATCCTGATATTGAATCTAAAATGAATCCAGGGGATTTCAGATGACAAACAAGTCACAAAAAAAGTGGCGTGGATCGTTCTGTTTCTCCCCATCTTGCTCAGCTGTGTCTTACCTCTTCCTTTTTCTTCACAGATGGGGTTGTGCTGGTGGACCCCGAGTACCTCAAGGACAGGAAAGGTACAGAGCAGAATGGAATCAGGCTTCGCTTTGGACGCTCGACGCAGTGCAGTTGTGGAAGCGCAGTGCAGTGATGACAGTGTTGTAGGGTAGTGGTTGCAGTGATATTTCAGTGTTTCAGTGCAGCGATGTGTGTTATGCAGTGCAATGATGTCAGTGTTACAGTGCAGTGATGTTATCATTACAGGGTAATATCAGTGTGGTAGTGCAGTGATTCCAGTGATTTAAGTGCAATGATTCCAATGTTACAGTGCAATGGTGTCATCATATCAGGTGGTAGTGCAGTTATTCCAGTGCTTCAAATGCAATGATTCCAATGTTACAGTGCAGTGATGTCATCATGACGGTGTAGTGGTGTGAGTCGGGTTGAGCTCTGCTTTCTCTCCACAGTGTACGTGGTGCTGGCCTGTGCGTTCCGCTACGGGAGGGATGACCTGGAAGTGTATGGGCTGTCGTTCAGGAAGGACATCTACCTGCACACTGTGCAGGTGTTCCCACCCACCGGAGAGGAGAAGAAACCCCAAACCCACTTGCAGCAGCAGCTGCTCAAGAAACTGGGCGAGTACGCCTACCCATTCAACATCACGGTAAAAACACTCTCTCCCTCTCCCTCTCCCTTGTCGGCTTTCAATTTCATAACAAACACCCCTCTCTGCCTCTGTCCTGTCCCCTCCATGCCTACCCCTATAACTTCATGATTACAACTGCTCTCTCACTCTGATTCTATTCTCAGTCCCCATCAATCAATATTGAGAGCTGATTCTCAATTCCAGTAATCATAACGGTCCACCCTCCTCTCTCTCTCTCTCTCTCTCTCTCTCTCTCTCTCTCTCTCTCTCTCTCTCTCTCTCTCTCTCTCTCTCTCTGTGTTTCAGATACCAACTAACCTGCCCTGCTCAGTCACCCTGCAGCCCGGCCCTGACGATGTCGGCAAGGTAAGACAGCTGCTAAACCTCTCCTGATACACCGCTGTCACTACCTGCCTAGCAGTGTCTGGGCTGGATCACTTCTGGTAACTCTGTCCCCTGTCTATGTCTCTGCAGTCCTGCGGGGTCGACTTTGAGGTCAAGGCGTTCTGTGCGGAGAACCTGGATGAGAAAATTCACAAAAGGTGCGATGACATTGTAACGGCTCTCAGTTCACTGTGTGAATTTTAGCGGTTCACCCTAGTGCACAAACGCCCCCCCCCCCCCGAATTTTAGGTTTGTTTTATTGCTGGAGTGTCTGCTCTCCCTCCCCCCCTCCCAGGAATTCAGTGCGGCTCATCATTCGGAAGGTGCAGTTCGCTCCCACCAACACAGGGGAGGCCCCGAAGGCAGAGACTGTGAGGCAGTTCATGATGTCAGACAAGCCCCTCCATCTGGAGGCTTCTTTGGACAAGGAGGTAAGGACTGGGTGTCCTACTGTATGTACCATCTGTTACTGGCTCACTGGTGTGAGTCATATTTGTGGATTAATTAGATATATTACTGTAAGAGATTACAACAGTCACTAACAACCTCCATATATCAGACCCAAATAAGGAACATGTCCTTATCAGTGATTTTCCACAAGCTTGCCTTTCCACTGAGTTTAAGGAAACACAGAGACAAATCATAGCAACATGTAAGATAGAAAAACATGATAAAAACACATGACATAGCTGGAGCTGGAACTGCATAACAATACACCAAAACAGCTGGTCTGCAGAGTGCAAATCACACACACATGAGGCGTGGCCAATGAGATTTCATATGACGCCGCTGAGTTCTGAAGTCCAAACGAAGCCCAAGTTTAAAGATTCCAAACGCAACTGGTATTTTAACATTGTGATCAGAAGCAGAGAGCCTGCAGACCTGGTTAACTCTGTGCTTGTGCTTGTCCTCAGATCTACTACCATGGAGAGACCATCCAAGTGAATGTGAAAATCACCAACAACACCAACAAGATTGTCAAGAAAGTCAAAGTGTCAAGTGAGTCAGAAAGGGAGGGGAAAGGGGGGGAGGCAGGACCAGAGTAGCATGGCTGATCATGATTGTTTGATGGAGACTCTTGGTAGAGGAATGGCTTGATGTGATGTAAGAGCCTGTTCTGGAACTCCATGGTCTGACTGTGGAAATGTATTTGAGCTGAACTCGGCTTTGCTGTGGTTCCAGGTAAGCCAGGACTGACAGTACTTTAAGGTTTTGGGTTAGAAGGAGATTTCAGGGTTTCAGGTTAGAGCTTGGTTTGTGAGTAGATGCTGCTGGAAGCATCTGTGTCGAATCCACAATGTGATGGTGCATTGCTACTCCTGAGGGTATGTGCTCTATGCTGCACTGAGTCCTGTCTTGCTGTTTGTTCTCAGTTGATCAGATGACAGATGTCGTGCTGTACTCCCTGGATAAATACTCCAAGACCGTGCTGTCAGAGGAATTTGCGTAAGTCCGAGAAGGGGTACTGCTGTTAAAGAGCTGCCACTAAAGTACATGTTACAGATCATATTGAGGCAAAAAAAAAAACTCCCTACAATCCTTAACCTGCATTAAAGCTTATTCCAATTCCATTTCTTCAGTGGTATATAAGACCCGTTGCCTGGGTTACCAATGACAAGGCCCTTCCCTCTGAAGTAACCGACGGAAGTGTTCATTGTCGCCCCCTGCTGGTTGTGTTTTGCAGTGACAATGTAAGCGCTAACTCCACCTTCACCAAGGTGTACAGCGTCCTGCCCCAGCTCTCCGACAACCGGCAGAAGCGTGGCCTGGCGCTGGATGGCAAGCTGAAGCACCAGGACACCAACCTGGCATCAACCACCTTGTGAGGACCAGGCGATGTCTGACTGTCTCTGACTGTGTGTCACCGCTACCGTTTGTGTGTGTGTGTGTGTGTGTGTGTGTGTCTGTAAGTGTCTCTATAACTGGTGTCCTTTGTCTCTTTATCTGTTTGCACCTGTGTTTGTCCGTCCGTCTATGTGTTTGTCTGTCCTTCTGTCTGACTGCCTAAGTTAATACTCTCCTCGATGTTTCACTCTCTCTCACCACCATCTTCCTTTTTCAACCCCTCTCTCTCGCTCCCTCTTTCTGCCTCGCTTCCACTCTCATCCCCTTGTAATCACTCACTCTCACACTCTCTCTCCCAGGCTGCGGCCCGGAATAGATAAGGAAGTATTGGGAATTCTAGTGTCCTACAAGGTGAAGGTCAACTTGATGGTGTCTCGAGGAGGGTGGGTATCTTAATAAAAAAAGAAAGAATCCAAAATCTACTTTATTATTGTTTTTTTATTTATTTTTTTATTTTACTGAGCTTTATTTGTGTGATTTTTATTTGGATCTTTTGTTATTTTTTGCAGCGTCTTGGGAGATCTCACTGCCAGGTGAATACAGAATCTTTCTTTCTTACTAATACGCTGCAGATAAGGCACTGGAGACTGTGTGCAGCTTGTCTGTCACTTGCCAATGTAGTACATTAGGTGCAGTTTATGTTTCCCAGTCTGGCACTGACTCCTGCTTGTTTTCAGTGATGTTGCCGTGGAGATTCCCTTCACTCTGATGCACCCCAAGCCCAGCGGTGAGTACAGAAGGGTTCTGCTTTTAATTAGGCAATCCACTTAAATAACTTGTACAAGTGCTCAATAAACTCACAAACAACTGAGAGAATGCTCTTACATCTTATTTGTGACATGTGACATGGCTAACATATTATTCTGTGTATTGGTTCTAGTGCTGTAAATATGAACTGGTGTGGGGTTTTTTTGTGTTTTTTTTTACCAATACTGCATGTTTACAAGCTAGTAGCTGTAAGCAAAGCTTTAATAATCGTGCCTCACCCCAGCATAACCTTCGTCTCACTCATTGTCTTCTGCAGCACTACGTCCTGCTGATAATAGGTTCGGTCACTAATCTTCATTCTCTTTCTCTTCCTTTGACCTGTTCCTCTGAGTAGAAAGCGTCAGGTAAGCAACACGTTTTTATACAGAGGGCTACAGATGGAGGGAGTGTTAGGGGATCTGCTCCGATGAGGTAAAGACAGGGGGGTGTAGATTGAGGAAGGGGTTGGGGACTCTGCTACAGTGGAAACAGTATATTATGAGGGAAGGTTGGGGCTACAGTACAGAGAAAGAGATACTCTCTAATCGTCATTCACTTTGTTGACAGTAAAATGTCCTGTATGTTACTGTACAAGGACTCTTCACTAACTTTTTTTTTTTTTTTTGTGCTTGATGTTATTTTAACCTTGTCCACTAGGGACAGCAACCTCTCGTTGAGACTAATCTGGTCTTCCCTCACACTAACCGCACCTTGGGTTAGTTTGTCAAGTTAGTGCCATCTTCTTGCACAGCACATTCCAAACAGATCTCCACAGAAGTTGTCGCTGATTGGCCGACGCTTAGGATCCAGCTTTGCAGTTCTGCGCTGCTGTGCAAAACACGTCATCTCTCCTTGATCTTACTTACTGAGATTGCATTCACACAACCCAGAGGATTTTTTTTTTTACAGCAGTTTCTGTAAGCGTCTGATTCTGGCCCTACTACTTCCTTTTGTATAGAATTCTGCCTACAGAGTTCTCAGAAAAGTCTCATATAATATATAATAGATACAATGGAGAACTATGTGCTATCTCCAGAACCTATAGTCAGACCAGGAGAGGTGTCATCTTCATCGCCCTCTGCTGGTGCAAGGCCACATAGCCAGCCATAGACAAAGAGCAGAGGTGCTGTTCTCTTCTGTTCTGTTCACATTGCATCCTGGGAGGAAGTGGCGTGCTAAGGGTGTGTTCCTGTGTTCTTTGTGACATGCAGCCAGGAAGACATTGTGATCGAGGAGTTTGCTCGTCAAAATCTGCACGGAGAGAAGGATGACGAAGAGGAGAAAGAGGAGAAAGAGGAGGCCTAAGCAGCAAGGCCTGTCAGAACCAGGCCAGACGGGTGGACATACAAAAAGACAGACAGACAGATGGACACTCCTGGACCGACCACACCAGCTTTTCGGCACAAATTAAAAAGTGTTCCGAACATGCAAACAATGCTCAGTTACTAAATAATAAAGATATATTCCAGGTACAGATCACCTTCCTTGTTTATTGGCAGTATGGTTTATTCCAATGAGATTTTGACATAGCTTGTATTGCCTAGTGTCAATTAATGCAGTGTCCCCCCTGGCTTGGAGAAGCTCAGAGCAGTGTGGTCAAAAGGAATCTGTGGACAATGGAACAAGGAGGTCTGCAAAGGGTTGTCTGTTCACCCTTCGGTATCCAGCCCACGTAGTTCGTTTTCAGAGTGTAGCCATTTCTGGTTTTGTGTAATGTTCAGTAATATAGGAGGAGCTTGCATAGTGAAAACACAACACCAGTGAAGCTAAACAAAGCAATTTAAATGCAATACATAGAACAGAAGAAATTCCGTTCTGAATCAGCAAAATTGTCATGTAAAAGCTTATGTATTTTAACAAGGGACAAACTTCCATATACAAGCACCCTCTCACTCCTCAATGTTATACATTGCACCTTTTCTTTAAACCCCACATAAACACACATATCCAACCCCTAGTTAATTACAGACTCAATTTCTGAGGATCAGAATACAGCTGGCAGCACATTTCTGCATGGAAGTCTAGCTGCTTCAGTGCAGAGTGAATGCTCCCCTGCATTTTGAATGAGGGTTCATTCATTGTGGAGTTGTAATTAGAATGTGCCTCAGTCTTTTATGTTCATGCAATTCATTTTGGAAGAGAAAGCTTTATTTGGTTCGTGTGTGAATGTGGAGAACTGCGGAGACGAATAAAACTGTTAGAACTCTTAATACGAACTTGGTGTGATTTTTGAAAAAAACAAAACATTGCTTTAACATTCCCCAGTATATTGCAGTAACATGACAGTAACATATAAAAATGAGGGAAGTTTAGGGAGGTTTTGACCTCCAGGTCGTTCTCATGGGAGAGTGTACTCAATAGGAACAGTGGGTTACAGCGCAGTAGGGAAGCTCAGACACTGCTCCAAACACGTCTTCACTTTCTGCCTTGATCAGTTTATAAAGTTTTAACAAATAACATTAGAATACAAATATGTTTTACTTTTCAAAGTGCTAGTTGCAGTGGGGGGTGGAGCGGGGACTACAGTTCAGGTTAAACTAGTCAGTTTGATGGGTGGCACTGCAGTAATACGCCACCATTGCCTAAAATGCACAGCTTCTGCTCTTGCAACTCACAACAGCAAGATAACGCCGACCTGTTCAGCTTGTATTTATATATGAATACCTTGTTCGAGTCTCTGGTGCCAGTGACATCACCCGGCCGCTCCCCACTCTCTCCCAGCCCAGGCTCACGGTGACGTCACGCCCTCACCACACTGCCCACACGTCTTGTTGGTGGAAGTGACGCGCATGCGTCCGGAGCTGTCATCCCTATTTTTCATCTCTTGGTTTTGCTCTCCTTTCCCGGTTCGGCTCGGCTTGGGTTTCGGCCCTGGTTCTGCCCTGTCTCTGGTTTGGTTCGCCCTGCTTCTAGTGTCGCCCATCCCTCCCCGCTGTACGGCGCTGACTCGTTCACACAGACCGCTGTTCAGAGACAAGGAAAGATGTCCACCACCGGAGGCGGAGAGTTCGGTAACCCGCTGCGGAAATTCAAGCTCGTTTTCCTGGGCGAGCAGAGCGGTGAGTACCGGGGATCGAGAGTTAGAGGGCAGAGTCTGCAGAAACGTGCATCAGTTACCGATTCGGGGACCTTTACGAAGACGGCGAGACAGAGAGAATCTGGGGCCTGAAGAAGGTTGTGGAGAGCGGAGTGATATCGGGGAGAGAGTCGGGGTTTTCTGGCCCGGTAAAATAATAAAATAAAGCGATGTCTTGTTCTTGTTGTGAGGAGAGAGGGTGGGGATTGTGATTCCCAGCTGATTCGGACCGGGAGAGGCGTTGCATGACAGAGATACAGACTCGGGGATTGGGGTTTGGCTAGTCGGGGTATAGAGAGTCTCGCATGCGTGATAATCCATTGCTTTAAGATCAATAATTAAAATTCTAACAGTGATCTCCATAACCCAAATCAAATGTCTTAGCTGTGATGCAGCCCATTTTGGGTGTGACCGGGGATCATAACAAAACACAAAACGGAAAGGTGATTATTGTAAATTACAAATTCGGAAAATGCCCAGACGTTGTTGTTTAATTTTATTTTGCCTGAAATAATAAAACGAGTTATCTGCGCTCTCAAAAAAAAACAAAAAAACAGTTTGTGTATATAAAATTAAAAAATATTCCCAAACAGGTTCGCAGTAACAATAATGCCACTATCACTAGTATTAATACAATGGTCTGTAATACATATAATAATAGTTTTATAGGAATATAGATGTAATACGCCTGTGATTTCTCCAGGTTTTGGGGCGGCTGTCCGCTAAACTAAAGCAGACGTCAAAGGCCCAGTCAGGCCCCCTTTCCGTTCATAAGTAGAAGATACCCCCCCCCCCCCCCCCCCCCCCCCCCCCATATAACGACGCATAGTGGACAGCAGCAGGGATCCAACGCCCTTGACTGCCAGCTTCTGAAATCAGCACCACAGGGATATATTTCACAGACTCCAGGGCCGAACAGTGGAGACGAAAGCAGAGTGATATAAGATCATCTTTACTGGATTAGATACCAGCTTCCGACCTGATGTGGAATTTGTATATATATATATATATATATATATATAATATATAAATATATATATTATTAAGATAAAAGCAAAATACTAATAGCATAGTGTATTTTAATGTGCAGGGTTCGGTTTTTATTTTAGTAGAAAGCAGTTATGTAAACCTTAATTGACACAAAAAAATATATATTCTGCCTTTTCTTTACCCTGGTTAAAAAAAAAATGTATTTTTGTATAGTTGAGAAACAAGCAGTTGTCAAAGCCTAACGCCAGATTGAACCCAGTTCTTGTCGGGGATCCTTTAGATTAAAAGGGGACCCCATATAAACACCAGCATTCTTCCCCAAAATAATTGTATAAATGTGATTCTGGGTTTCAAGTCAAATTGCCAGTGTTGCTTGTGTGCAAAGTATACAGACCCCAAAGCTACACTGAAAGGTCCTTGTTGCTGGTCTCGTTGTACAAAGACCTCTCCAGTTTTTTACACCACTGTGTAACAATTACAGTACACCTACAGCTCTGTTAAACACTCCTACATCTCTGCTTCAATAAAATCACTAAGCTCAAGTTTGTAACTTCCACTTACCTGCATAGTGGGGTATCCGTGAACTAGTCCACACATACAAGTATATGCAACAGCCAATACTAGAATTTAGATGTTTTGTGAGATGATTCAGTCATGTGAAGTTTTGGCATCATGTAATGCGTCTGTATTTTTTAACCGTTCTTTCATATTTGTGGATCACAGTTGTATTGATTCTTAACATAAAACGGAGTAAACCGGTATTTCAGTTCCAGTGCATTATTATTTGCTTGATTTGTAGTCTCTTTGCTGGGACTGTGCTGTAACCACTGGGCTCCACAAGCCCTATTAATCAGTGGTGAGGCTTTTTGCTGACTGTCTGTTTGTGTCTCGTTGCAGTGGGGAAGACCTCCCTCATCACCAGATTCATGTACGACAGCTTTGACAATACCTACCAGGTAAGACACTAGCACAGTCAAACTAGCTAATGCATGTTGATTAATGACCATTTTACATGCAGTCTGAGCAAATGAACAATAAAGCTCACATACTGCAGAAAATAGCTGATAAAATGAACCTTTTATAGGTTTTTTTTTTTTTTTTTTAGTGATTTTTAAGATAACGTGACTGAAGCTATCATGGTATTGTGTTACATTAAATCTGTCTCCTCACAGGGGGAAAAATCTTCAAAACTGTAAAAGCTCCATGATAGATCCTAGAACCTGAGAGCAGGCATGACTCTGCTGTTCATGTACAGATGGGTCAATCTGATCATCTCTTATCCCTCTGTTTAGTCTACTCATTGAAAAGGCATTGAGGGATGTGTTGTGCATTGAATTCACAATATAAATTTTACTAAAAGGCTGAATTGTGAAGCTATGCTGCTAACTTGACAGGAGAGCTGATGTGCTGTGAATGCTCTCACAGTGCAGAGCTGGTCTGTGCCTGTCTTGTTGAGTGAGTGACAGTGAGTGTGCTTGTATTGTATTTACTGTTCACACTGTGTCTGTTCTGTCACCTACCGTTTGTAAATTAACTTTTTTTTTTTCTCCCCCCCCCCCCCCAAGGCAACCATCGGAATAGATTTCCTGTCAAAAACAATGTATTTAGAGGATCGTACGGTAAGTACCTCGCTGCGGCTCTCAAGGTGGTGCTGGTAAAAAATGTAATTAATAAAAAGCCCCCATAAAATAGTATGTGGTAAAAAAAACCTACAGGGGTTAGGGAAAGAGCAAGTCAGATGTTCCAGGAAAGATCGGAATAGAAATGCGTGTGTGTGTCCGTCTGCTGATTTTCATGCAGTATATCACCCTAACATACAGTATATCACACTAACATACAGTATATCGCATTGTAACATACAGTATATTACACTGTAACATACCGTATGACCAGATTTTCAGACATTCGAACTCATCAGAAGCTCTATCATTGGTTTGTTAATTTACCTCACTTTGTTTTGTTGACCTATTAATTTTATTTTGCGTTTCAACACTTCCTTTGCTCAGTTTTATTTGGTTTTATTTTTATTTTTTTAATGTAGGCTTTGCCTTCATGTTCATTTTTCCATTATGTTTACTTTTGGCTGGCCCTTTCCCTCCCCCCCAACCCCCCGGGTCCGCACAGATCCGGCTGCAGCTCTGGGACACGGCCGGACAGGAGCGATTCCGCAGTCTCATTCCCAGCTATATCCGCGACTCTGCCGCGGCCGTCGTGGTGTACGACATCACAAGTAAGGACCCAGTCAGCCAGCGAACCAGCAAGCGAGCGATCGAGCTGGCGTGCAGGGTTAGAGAGACAGGGGCCAGAGCTGCTTCAGGCTTGGAAATGCACTTTTCTCTTGCACATCTGCACCTGGTTTTAACAGCTTGATTGTGCAGCTTGGCAACCTTAACCACCCTTACAAACAAATCTCCTAATACACTATGATATAGGTCAAGAGCATGCTGTAGTAATCTTGAAGGATTTCTAAGCACTTGTATTAGTACACAGTAATGGCTGCAGGTTGATATCAGCTCAAGAAGAATGTCATTTGGAAATTGTATTTGACTATTCTAATGGTACTAGTAAGTTTAATGTAATGGCTGTAAGTAACCCTAAGGTAAGGTAGTCCAAGATTAGTGCTAATCGGGGTTTGTGAAATAACGATTCTGAGTGTATTCCAGTGCAGTTCTTAACAAACTGCAGTCATTACTCTGTGTTACAGGAAGCGTCCTGATTTAGATGGCTAAACTTCAACCCTTGGAAGTCCCATCCAGGCAGCAGCGCTTTCATTCTGTCTCTCCCCTCCTCCTCTTCCTTTCCTCTTTTCATCTCTCTCTCCCCCTGTCTCTCTCTGCCTCCTGCACCCCGCAGGTTCGACTCCAGCTGTGGGACACGGCGGGTCAGGAGCGTTTCCGCAGCCTCATTCCCAGCTACATCCGCGACTCCACCATCGCGGTTGTGGTCTATGACATCACCAGTGAGTACTGCCACTGTCAGTCCGCTTCTATCCGAGGGGTCCGATCATGCGCTCGAGCAATAGGAAGCAATGGACTGCAGCCTGTTTGCCAGGATAATAATAGAAGTGAAAGCGGTCAGGGTTGACGTGAGCACTGATCTTGAGGGCAGCTCTGGGTAAAGGCAGTGACTGGGTGTTGACACACGCTGTCGTCTTTTTTTCTAGTCTTTCCTTTTCCTTGTACTGTATCTTATCTGGGGAAATCTTTGTCCTAGCCACAAATACTTGCAACAATAACCTCTGAAGACAACACAAAGGGTGATGGCACAGGCTGGCAGAACTCAGTGCTGTATAGTTACAGAGCCCTTTCAATACCCAGCCTTATATTAACGGAGGGTTCATTGCAGGGCTTGGCAGATTTAGGACAGGACATTGCAGAAAGACATTTGTAGGGGTTGTGTTCAATATTACATTCTGAACTGGTAATACAAAGCCTGCAAAGCATTATTTCAAAATGTGTGTATATATGTTGCAAATGTATTCTTATACTGACTCAGTGGAGGAGGCAAATGAGCATAAGGCTTGTTTTTATTGACATCTCTTCCAGACCTAAACTCCTTTCAACAAACCTCCAAGTGGATCGATGATGTCAGAACAGAGAGAGGAAGTGATGTCATTATTATGCTGGTCGGGAACAAAACAGACCTGGCTGATAAAAGGTAAAGAGCACGTGCTCAGGGGCTGTTTGAGCAGGGTGCTCATGAGTGAACTAAACTGGGTGCATTAGTACCTTGTATCTGCTGTTGAGACACTGAAGCCATTGACTTCTTTGAGCGGGCATCATAACAAAATAGTAGAACAAAAATCTGAAAAAAACACTATTAATGAGAATTATAACTGCACTGCAATGAAAACTACTAGAGCCAGTGAAAGAGGGGGTTTTAAAACATGATCAAGCATGCTTGAAACATTCCTACCCTGGGAACCCAGGTCTCTCCAACACCCCGCTGACCAGCCTGCACACCTGAGCTGCTGTCTTCACAGTCCTGCCCCGACCCATTCCTGCTTTTGAATTGTTTTACATTTTATTTTCATTATTATTATTATTATTATTATTATTATTATTATTATTATTATTATTATTATTATTTAACTTCACTCTGCATTGTTATATTTCTTTGTTGGACTTTGTCATTCCTATCATGATTATTATTTTGTATTATGATTTTGCTGCTGTTTGCCCCTTCCTGCTCCTCCTCCTCCTCACTGTTGCTGTAGACAGGTCTCTATAGAGGCAGCTGAGCGGAAGTCCTGCGAGCTCAATGTGATGTACATAGAGACCAGCGCCAAGGCAGGCTATAACGTCAAGCAGGTGGGTCACAAACACAAGGGTCCCCCCACAGCTGAGTGCTGCAGCTTAATGAGTCCCTACTGAGGTCGAAACTTCTTTAGCACTTTCAGTCAAATTTCAAATCTGGTTCAGGAGAGATGCATCAAAAATGTGCCTAACTCGTAAGTAAGCAAATCATGCTTTAGCCAGAAAAGCTGGATTCCTCAATGCATTTTACAACTTTTTCATGTGTTTTTTTTCAAAATGCACATTTCTAACAAATACAGCTTTGTGTGTCTTGGGTTAAAAAAATAAAAGATGTATTTGATGCAGGGTTGGGGTCAGTTCCCTTTTTTTCAATTCCAATGCCATTAAAATCAATTCTAATTCCTGTCTCCTTTTTAATCAGTTCCAGATCCAAGTCTTTCAAATTAATTCCTTTTGAAGGATTTGGAATTGATTTAAAGGTAAGGGGAATTGGAATCGATTTTAAAAGAATTGGAAATGGAATTGAAAAAAATAGATTGACCCCAATCCTGGTTTGACAAGCATCCCCTATTTTTTTCTTTTCTGTGAGCAAGTTGGTTTTAGTCTTTTATGAACTGAACTCTCTCTCTCTCTCTCTGTGTTTCTGGTTCTTTGTCCGTCTGCCTGCCTGCCTGCCTCTCTTCTATGTGACTCTGTCCTTTGCTGGACCAGACAAATCACCACAGAAGAGGGGGAGCAGAGAGCTAAGGAGCTGAGTGTCATGTTCATTGAGACCAGCGCAAAGACTGGCTACAATGTCAAACAGGTAGAGATTGAGAACTCCTCTGCCCAATCCAGCCCTCTCCCTCTCCCTGTGCCTGTCTCCCTCACTGTCCTCCTCATCCTCTCCTTCCTTCCCTAAACCTATCTGCATGTGCAGTGAGTGTTGAAAGTTTTAAATGTGTATTGTATTTCATGGAAAAAAAAAAGTGAAACTGTTTATCTGGCTATGTTTATAGCTATGACCATAAGCATTACATCGCCAAAGGGAATTATCGAAAATGAAACCTGTTGAATAACGTTACCTTAACATATTGAATTACATACTGCTTTGTAGTTTTCCGTATTCTTAACGAAAAGCTGGAAAAGTAACATGAAATCCTGTACTACTATTATGGCTTCCAGGAGACTTGCAATATCATTTTGTAGTTTCTTTGATTACGTGATGTTAAATAAAAGATCGAAATTATGTTTATATAGCTTTTTTAATTTAATTGTCTCAAGCCTAAAATTGGAGGTAATGCAAAACTTTTGGCGACAGCTCTGCTTAGTCTGGTGCATTTGAATGTAGTGCTTATGGTTTGAGTCAGACAGCATGTTGCAGGGTAGGTGCAAAGTGAGCTACCCTCCTGAGCCCCAGTGTCACCGACCCAAAGCCCTTCCATGCTATTCAATCGTGGGCTCCTCTCAAGCAGAGACATACTGTCACTTGAGGTGCTGTGGGTTTATTGATGTGGGCTACTGTCTGCCAAGTACTACACCAGACAACCAAACTCCTTTCCTTTCTGGTCAAAACCAGGTTGAGAGGAGGCTTCCAGAGTTGACAGGTTAGTCCAGTAACACACAGTGCAGCACGTGAGTGAGGACAGCTCTTATTAAACCCCAGGGGTTCTCTTGAGCGATGCATTCACCATGTTGGATTTTTATTTTTTTTCCCCTAAGTTGTTCCGTCGTGTGGCCGCTGCCCTGCCTGGGATGGACAGCACACCTGAGAAAAGCAAAGAGGACAGTATCCTTCAGAGAGTGTGGTGGGGAGTGACCTTAAAATACAGCTAGCTTTCCACCAAAGACACTTTGAAACATTGGCTTTAAAAAGTGTGAACAGCATGGAGAAATTGGTCAGCCATGACATTCCCTCGTCTTTCACAGCTGTTGAATGTGGCCCTATACAGAGGTGTTGCTCAGTGGACTGATAGGTGGGGGTGAGGCTACAGTAGTGAGAGTGCAGTCAGTCAGTCCTCGCTCCTGTGATGCACAGAAATTCAGACGGGGCCCGGTGTACAGCACAGGTAGTCCATCATTCATAGATGTGCAGTATTGTCAGTCAGTAAACTGTAGTAAACATGTCATCCTCGCTGGATGGGTCAGGCAGTGCACAGGAGGGTTATAATGTGCATTTCGGTTTTAGCGCTCCACGTTGTATGTGTGTCGATGTGTGTATGCTGTGTGTATCCTTAACTATGCATCTCAGTGATCGATATCAAACTGGAGAAGCCACCTGAACAGCCAGTCTCTGAGACCAGCTGCTCCTGCTAATCCCACCCCCCTTTTTCAACAGCTCTTCTCCCATTGGCCATTTACACCATGTCAGACGCCATTGGCTAGAGAACCTGCTTCCAGACGGCTCAGTGACTATCCGGAGTAACCGTGTGGATGTGCTTTTACATTTAAACTTGCATCTAAATTTTAAAAACTAAACCACCAGATAAGTTAAATGCTGAAAAGTTCAAATCTCATCTGTTACAACTGCATGGCGTATTTAGGATTGCAGACTGAGATAGCTTCTCCCACCTCTCTTCAGTTCTTGCACTTTTTTTTTTTTTTTTTTTTTAGTTTTTTGGAGCAAAAATGGTGCCGTTACACCCTTATCATTGTTGAATTATAATAATAAAAAAAAAATTCTAAAAAAAAAAAAAGCGTGTATGTTTGAGAGGCCACTGCTGCTGTAGAAGTAAATCTTTTTTTTGTGTGTGTGTGTGGTTGTTTGTGCAAAGCAGCTTCTTTGTCAAAGGGCAGTGCCCCTGGCTGTAGCATTAGAATGCACTGGGCTCTTCTCTGTTTGCTGTCATTCTTAGTTTTCCAGTATTGGGATTGAACTCATTTTCTCTTTTAAATGTCTCTAGCTGGCTGTGAGCTGCTGCTGTACAACCGTGCTTGCATGGACAGTTTAAATGCATGATGTTTTTTAAAGTCGAGATTCACCGGCAGTGGCAAACAGTTTTTCCCAGTCAAAGCTGAAAAGGTGCCGGAGGCGTTTAAAAAGACAATAAAATTCTGCACTCATGAGGAGCACTTCTAACGTAAAGGGGAACGAAATGTAAACTCAATTAAAAAATAGGGTAAATAATGTTAAAAAGTATTGAAATGCTAATACCGGTTTACCATTAGTTATTAAGATGCCAACAATTGTGTTCCAGATTCAGATTGTATTTACATTCTATTACCCTCAGCTAGCTGCCAGTTTAAACCTAATTGGGCATGTCTGAGAAAAGCCATCATCACAGATGGGGTTTGCAATCTATATTCTTATTGATATTACTGTATGAGTTATTAAATGTGTTAGTTACCTATTAATCCACTTTTAACAATGCAATCTTAACTCATAGGTGGATGTAATTATACGTTTGAATGCCTTGTACCATCATGAAGAGTTCATCTAATAGGCTTTTAGTAAAAAAACAATGAACATTACAAAGAATAAAATGGACATGTTGCTGTATTAGAATGATATTAAACAAGCAGGACTGGGTGTATTCATTTAGATTGTTTTGTCTTGTGATGGGCAGCCTAATCAAGCTGTACATGGATTCATTGCTGCTGATTTAAAGTAAGCCTTGTCATCTCACATAATGGAGAGGCAGCTGTACAGTAAACCTGGGAGTGTTGCTGTGTGGTTTTATCAGGAGGACAAGAAGCAAAATCTGGAGAAAGCATCTCCCAAAAATCCCTTCAAATAATAAGGCATGGTGTATCCTGATGAGCTTTTAAATCTTTAATAAGGCTTGAGTACCGCGGTTAAATAACCCATAGTTAAACACAATCTGAAGGTTGAACGGACCCCTGTTGTGCAGTGCAGCTGTCTTGTTCAACAGAATAATGTTGTCTAGGGAGTGCGCTCACTTATTTCTCCTGCAGTAGGCAGGCGTTTGCACTCCGAGGCCTTGCGCTTTAAGAACATGGTTTTATTGAGAACATAAGAGGGCTTGAGTTCCTGATACCAACTGATTGAACAGGAACACAAATGCTGTGCTTATGCCTAAAATAGGTGCTGGTTTGCTAATCATAGTAGTAGTAGTAGTAGTAGTATTGTTACAAATATTATTTATTTGGTTTTTAATACTTGACTGTTTTGTATTATTTGCTTGACGAAAATGAAGGTAGAGAGGTGGAGTTGAACACAGGGGGTATGTGTGCCTGGCCTAGGCAGTGTTTGTGGGAACGCTGTGCCTGGCCCGGGAAGTGTCGCTTCTCTCTCGGCTCTTGTGCTTGAATGCAGTCCTTTCTTTTCCTCACTTATCTGTGTTATACAGCAGGCACCGCCTCTGTTGTGTACCAGTGTGTAGTTAGACACCTCCTCACTCGGTATGATCTGTCTTCGCTGTAGTTTGTTCGTTAGATCCCTGGTCTGTATACTTTGCTTTTTAAAAAAAGAAAAAAATATATAGACAAATATTGAATTATTATTATTATTATTATTTTATTATTATTATTATTATTACATATTAAATAGCTCTATCTAAACTGGTCACTATTACTACTTGTCACTGACTGAATGTTCAGCTGTGTACTATCAGGGGTGTCTGTCCATTTTACATTTTGAACATGCTGTCTAGTCTTTAGCGAAGTTTCTGTGAATAATGTACTATTATCTGCTGTACAAAAAAAAACACCTAAGTGTATCACACGAAATAAAGTTAAGAGATTTCACCAAACAACTGTGTTTTTTCTGCTTGATTTGACATTTTGTATTCCTGTGATGGTGTGCAGATTCTTCGGAAGATGTATGTGACCTTTGCTCTTTCATTAGTAAGTACTACAGGGAGGTGTGTTTGTCCTGAATAGAAGCACACTTCAGACTGTTCCACGTAAAAACAGCAGTTAATTGTTAAGATTACGGAAGCACCAGCCAACCGAGCTCCCGACAAGCCTCTACCAAAGTGTATGGAATGAGCCTGTTTTTGCAAAAGTATGCCACAGCGGTGGTGCTACTTTTTTGTCCTGTCCTTGGTGCCTGCGTTACATGTCTGATTTAATTAATGTGATTCTATTAGCTCCGTTTTGTTGTATCTGCGACTTAAATAATTAACGTAAAACCTACAAGTGTGTTCTAGAAGGTGGGACTTCTCGCCAATCCAGGTTGATGGAAACACACACGGAAAATAGTTAACCCTTTCCGTGGTACTATCACAACCACGTGTCCAAATTGCTCTAAAACAAACAAAAAAAAAAACCTACTTCTCATGTGTCGCTGGTTCCGATACGATAGAACGCAGAACCCCACTTTCTTCTTCGGGTCACTTTCCATCCCTTCTCCCCAGGCTCCGGGCTTGCTCACTCCTTCTCTACTGGTAGACTCACACAGATGGCTCAGGGCTCAGTGAAAGTGCCTGTTGACTGGGATTTTTCCCGGTTCCGCGTACAGTGCGAGTATCAAGAAGGCTGGATCAATAAATACAGTAAATCAGGCATGGAGGTTTGGATCGACTTGCCTCCCCTGGCATCGGCTCATCACGACCGGAGCCAGAACCAAGTGAAAATTCACAAGATCAGAGTAAGCCAAGTATAATAAATATTTGTAATATTTAAGTTATATTTCTTAAGAATACTGTACCAGATCAGTGCTATTAATATGTACATAGCCTGTATGCACCAGTATTTTAATATTCATGAAATTTCCTATGCAAACATAACCATGAAAACCAGTCGTGACGAAGAGTACGTGGTCATATACAAAGCCTTCACACGCCGCATTGACTTTACACTTGCATGCAGTACTAAAATAATAATAATAATAATAATTACTTTTACTATGCAAATTAACAAAACGTGGTCAAATAGCACTTGGTTTTGGTAACCAACTAAACCCGGGAAGGAGGCTGAATTATTCCCACAAGAAAGCTGATTTTGATGACGGCACAGAATTGACCCTATACTGTCATTAAAACCTCAACTGACAGGAATGCAGATAAAATGCAATATTAATCAACCCTTATCTATCAAAATTGCATGTGTTGTGAGCTTAGGACAATTGCAGTAGATGTTTATTTAGGTATAATCAGTTATAAACCAACTTTCTCTCTCCCAGCCCCTCCTCTCTAACCTCCCTGGGTTACAGGTTGCTCGGATCTTGCCTGTCACTCTCTTGTCCCTCGTTGTAATTCCAGTGCAGAATGGCAATGAAGGATGTCTCTGCTGCAACCATGTACAATGTTCTTCATGACGGGGAGTATCGCAGGAAGTGGGACACCAACGTCAGAGAGCTTTGATATAGCACGGATCACCGTCAACGCAGACGTGGGGTACTACTCCTGTGAGTGCACCCTGCTCCCCAGTCCCTGAACTCCAATCATCACAGCCACGCTGCCCCCCCTGTCCCTCCTCTACAACAACCATTAAAGCTACACAGCCACCCAGACCCTCAACTCCAACCATAAGGTCACGTCGACTCCCAGTCCCTCTGCTTTACCCACAAGAACGCACAACCTCCTAGACCCTCAACCCTAACCAATAGAGCACACTACCTCCTAGTCCCTGAGCCCTCGTTCTATTATTGTTGACACAGTTTTTGTGTTTGCTGTCAGGGAGGTGCCCGAAGCCACTGAAGAACAGAGATGTGGTGACCCTGAGGTCCTGGCGAGTGAAAGATGACGTGTATATGATCATCAACTACTCTGTCAAACATCCGGTCTGTATCTAGCGTTATCCAAGCCTGCCTGGCATGCTGTTGATCAGGACCGGTTTTAAACAGCTGCACGTGTTCTGTACCAGTGAAACACAAGCTGAGCTCTACTCTTTGTTTTGTAGAAGTACCCCCCTCGGAAGGACCGGGTGCGGGCGATCACCATTCTTACAGGGTTCCTGGTAAAGCCAACGGGGCCCAACAGCTGCACCTTCACCTACCTGTGCCAGGCAGACCCCAGAGGTACACCCTTCCTAGCTCTGCTGAGACGACATGAACCTAAAGCAGTTTCTTCTAACAGGAAACACAGGAGCCTCTCTGAGGCTTGACCTGATCTGTGAATTCCTAGTAAATCCAGCTTGTGTTATATTTCCTAAAACAGTAACCCCACTGTAATCGAGTATTCCTGTGTGTGTGTCTCTAACCTCTACCTCTGTTTCACGGTCGCTCCCAAAGTGGTTTGTGAACAAGGTGTCTCAGTACCTGGCCCCCCAGGTGAGTCTCCAATCCTCTCTACAGCCTCTGTCTGATTCATGTAGTTCATAATGAAATCCATTATCTCGCAGTGCAGGCAGATCCTTGGCAACACTTCGCTGTTGCTTCCTTTTTGTTGGGTACGAGATCGGGTGGTATGAAGAGATCAATCAAAAGCACAGCTCGCAATTAGTCATTCAAAACTCTTACCCCAGTTATGATACATCTGCAAAGCCCTTGGGGCTGAACTATTGAAGGAATCTGGAACTGGCACAAACACTGTAACTATGTACAGAGATCTATCACAGAGCCGGAGAAACGCTCTTATCAGATCAGTTTCAGAGCACAGAATAACTCCACACCGCTCCCTTTCTCTCTGTGCTCTAGGTCCTGAAGAAGATGCACAGGGCAGGCCAGTGCTACGCGGAGGGGAAACAGAGCAACTCTCCCAACAAGCCATGGCTACACCCCGAACAGAGCGCCCCCCTCCCCTTCCTCAGCCTGTCAGCGCTGGACATCCAGCGCACAGAGTCCCTGGAGAATGTGGACCAGAGCGGGGTGCGGGAGGAGAGAGAGAGCGACTGAACTGAGAGAACAGGCCTGCAAGCCACAAGCTCCTACTCTGAAGGACTACACTTGGGATTGTGTTGTCAAGTCGTTGCTAAGGGTTACATCACGGAATGCATGACACGTACAGGAATAATCTTCTCACTCTTCAGACTACCTTGCTCCAGTCTTGGCTGCAAGATCTCCTGGTGCGCAGTTTAAATCACTGTTCGAAAGAATGATGTTCAGGCAGTTTTACTGTCCCTGGCACTGTCACAAAGTGACAAGCTCTCTTACAATAGAGGAAAAAGACTCCAAGTCTCTCTGATTCCATAAATATTAACCATGCCTTAAGTACTGTGTCGTTATTAACAATGTGACTCTCTTAATTTAAAAGGGATGGGCCTGTAGGATCTTTTAAAACTAGAAGACTTAACAAAATCACATTGAAACTGTAACTACTGAGAAAACACACCCTTATTTTAATTTCATGGAATACAAATAATCTGTTTTATCATATTAATATTACTAAAACTGAACCCATTATGAACTATTATTCAGCATCACTCATTTTTCGCAGCGAGTATGTCAAAGGGGCTTAACAACATTGATTTGTCTTTGCTGGAAAGCGTTTTTGAGTTATTATATCGCCTAGGTTATTTTTAGCTTGACTCTGCAATGTTACTAGGCTGACTGTGAAGAATGTCTCAATAGCAACATTTACACAATGAAAAAGAACCGAGGATTACAAGTAACACTGCTTTTTTAAATTTTTTCCATAACCAAATTGAGTTATGCAAAATCCTATTTGTCTTGATGGATTGACACATGCAGGACAGAGCTTTTATCTGCAGCCAGTGGATCTGCCCGGGTGCTTGAACTGTTCTGGAAATGTTAGGACTGCACACTGTGTTGACTGTTAAAATGGAGCAGGTTTATTCAGCATTTACTCCAGTTTGCAAGAGGAAACACAAACGCATCATTATACACAACTCCTCTGTATGTAAATGCTCTTTAGTTAACATACTGGGTAATTAGTGGCTCCAGTGTAGTTTGTCTGATTAAAGTAAGCCATTTAAAACAAACCTACAGAACAGAGTAAAATACAGCTGTGAAAATACCATTAGAATTAGAAAGATAGTCTTCATCCCCCTAGCCATCTCCTCTCCCTATGAAACTATACTATAGTATTCATGAAAAGGCTTTAATTTGTCCATCAACACAGGGCTCCTCCTCACTAGCCTATCCACTCAACATTTCTGAACCAAGTAGAATCGGGAGTTTTATTAGAAGGAATCTCCTGACTTGTATTAACTCTATCCTGTACATCAGCTGGAACAACAAATTAATTCTCAACAATTAAGCAGCAAACAGGAACCAATTAAAAGGACTGTTCATTTGGAAGCGCTAGACTGTTGTCATGGGCACCGGTTTAAAAATGACAAAAGTAATGCATCACCCTCAAAGCAGCGTGTTTTTGTAACTATATTTATCCATGCACTTAATACAACAGAGGAACACTGCAGGTGAAACAAGAAAGTTAGTAAAACACATCTCTCCCCAGGAAACAACCACAGCCCACTAATGCTCTAGGCAGTCTACATTCCTTTAAACATCCTTTAAAAAAGAATTATTCATTTTAATAAATACTACAATACGATCAAAATCTGATTTTATTCTTAGTACCTAAAAACTATATCATTTGTAGCCGATTGCTTATTTTGTCTTGGCATCACCAGGAGCAGACTTCATGTTCTGGCCATGCTCATGGGAAATCACAGCTCATTAATAATGGAGTAGTACTCAGCAGCCCCGCCCCCTCACAGGTATTATTAATGAGCTGCTTTCCTTCCTAGCCAATCACTGAAAAGCAGGTCCAGAAAAGGAATGAATCTGAAGACCGTGGTCCTTTAAACTGCTGTGTAACTGATGCCTTGTTCTTCACACAGCATGGTTACCGGTGGGTGTGTGAGTGTGCCAGTAACACTCACAGCCCCCAGTGCTGCCCCATGGTCTCACTATCAAGGCAAAGCTGTGTTTCCCACGGGCACAGTTACTCCAGTCGCCTCTTCTGTTAGTGGACCGTCCTCTCCTTCTGTCTCTGGTAGTCTGGGCAGACAAATAGAGGGGAAACATACACTGAGGTGGCTGCTCTATCATTCCCCACATATTATAAAATATATTATAAACATGGGCGACCCTTCCCTGCAATGGTAAAAGACTAGTCTGTACAGCAGGGGGATTTAACTGAGAACCCTGCACCAGCTAACTCGGGCTCCCACAGTAAACTCATTACATTCCAGATGACACATGATCACAGGACAGACACCGAGTGCATGGTATTTTCAAACCCTGATGGCACAGGAGGTAGTTAGACTGACTGAAGGTAGAAGTGGGACTCACTGTAAGGGAAGAAGCGCACCCTCATCAGGATCTCACGGGCAGTCTTCAAAATCTCCACAGCCTGAAAGGAGAGGAAACACGGCTTGGATTTATTTAACAGCAACATCTTCCTGTGTCACTGTTCAAAACCCTGCTTGGGAAACTGTTCTGGGTGAGCACTCCTGTCCTGCATCCAGTGCTGGGTTTCAGAACGCCCCTTGTTTAGGTTTATTATTGAAATGGCCAGGTGCCAGGCGTCTGGCATTTATGCTGTGAACTGATTGCATTTCTCCCAGCGTGAACCAAGTCTCAACTGAGTCTGTAGGTTCACTAAAATAAAATGTTCACACTGCTATAAAAGGCAGGAACAAGGTAATATGAGGGAAATGGTTGTCCTTAATGTAGACTGAGGCCAGAACACAGGGCGGATTACAAATGAAGAGGCCAATACCAAGTGTGTTTCCCTCACCTTGGCGTGTTCAATGTCCTGGAAGTCAATTTCATTCACTGACAGGACCTGATCCCCCTCCTGCAACCCAGCACGGTGTGCGTCCGAGTCTGGGATTACCTGTGAACAAGAAAGAGAGGCTGTTCAATATCAACAGGGAGACAAGGAAACAGAGCACGCCACTATCGACACATTAGAGTCTCCGTCCGAATGGGGGTCTACCGGAGTGCCATAGGGTTCTATCCAGACCTTACCTTGGAGATGAAGATTCCCAGCTGGGACGCTTTCCCTCCCCGGATGTTGAAGCCCAGCTGTGCCCCGGGGGGCTTCTTGAGCACGATGGTGCGGGGCAGGAACTGCGTCAGCTCATTATTGTAGTCAGGGTGTTGAATCCGCTGTGAACAGAGAGCAGTGTCACAGTGGGTCTATAGGGACAGACAGGGCTGAATCTCATAGAGATGTGTGTGATTATTGCTACCTAATGTGACTTCAGCTAAAGCAGTCCAAAAAGGGTGGCATACCTCTTGTGGCGCGATCCAGGCAGGCGGGTTCTCGTAGGAGGGCAGGAGGACCACAGGGAGGGGGTAGTTGTTGTACGGGATCTTGGGGTCCATCGCAACACCACAACTCTGGTTATTTTTTCATTCTGTCGAGCAACATTTGCTTGATTCAAAATGTAAATTACACTCCATAAGGGAGGGGTTTCAAAAAAGCAGCAAGTGAGCAAGGTTGAGATTAATTCATTTTTAAAATCAATTCCAATTCCCTTTTAATCACTTCTAAAATATCATTGATCAAAACTAGGAGTATTCTGTGAAAACTAGTTCATCACGCTAGCCACAAATTATTTAAATGTAAGTCCCTATTAGTCAATTAAATTGGCTTCAAATGAAAGCATTGAACAATCACAAGTATGTCTCTAAATATCAATTGCTATCTGTATAACATTGCAGCACACATACTGAGCAGAAAAGAAGAAATTTTACCACAAGCACAGATCTGGTGCTTTTTTGGCATGCCGTGTGTTAAACTAAATCACAAAACTGCATTGCACCGAGCATGCATAACTCCGTCACTGCCGACCTGGACACAGAACTAGGAAAGAGAACTGCAGAGCGTGCCAGTAGAATACGAATGACAACTCCACTCAAAACATTCAATATATGACACTAAGAGGCAAACGTGCGACTACAGCCATTGCAGTTTAGAAAGCGAAGTGTACATTTAGTTAATGTTGAGATCGGTGCTGGATGACGTCAGGCTTGGGTACACTGCAATTACAGCGATGTACTCCATGACTCATTAATACAATCTAGTGTAGTTGCACACTAATAATGAATGGTGTGCCTGGCTGGGCATTATTAAATACAGCACTGCACGCTTTCTGATACAGAGAGTGTATAACAAAATAGAAGCGTCCAAAAGCAAAAAGTTGAAACTAGACGATTCTGCCTCTCTCAATGTTATTATCGCCTTTCAATTCAGTCGAGCAACCCAATTTATACAGTTAAAGGACTTCGAAACTAGTTTAGACACCGAAAAACAAATATAGCCTGATTTGTGACACTGAAAAACAATATATCAGGTTGTGACAAGCACTTACATTTTAACAATTGCAAAATATCATTCACTGATCGGGGCGATCGCCCACTGCACAGTGGAACAGAGCTGAGACAAAACCTCAGCCCGACAAACAGTGTGTATCTGTTTTTTTTTTTTTTTTAGTTTTTGTTTTAAGAGTTGAGATTTACCGTATTCTTGACACTGAAGCGTAAGTCGCTCTCTCTCAGCAAACAAAAAAAAAACTCCCTCATCAGCTGGAACGGTATGGTTGCGTAACTACTACTGAAGCCTCGCTGCTGGAATCTTGTCGCTCCTCCCTTGTCATGTGATCAGAGAGTGTCGACGCCTAACCTGATTAAGATCATCAATACACTTCGTACTTTAACCCGTCCTTGCTTGGAGGGATCCTGCAGTGGTCGAGATTGTGCTTGCTTGCCTTGGCTTTCACCAGCCATTTCGCATTATTTCTTAACTTTATGCTAAGTTTAAACTCATTATGACTGCACTGCGTACCATGATAAAACATAGCACAGTAAGCCCAGTTAACATCGGGGCTAAAGAAAGATACGTATTTATATTAGATTTTCCTTAGTGAAATGCCAGCAGACAAACCACTGGTGTCATTAACAGTTGGTGGTAACATACAACAATAGTATATATGGAGGAAGGCTTGCAGTTGCGTGTTTATTTTGCATCGCCGTGTTTATAATGATATTTTTGGACGCCAGGTGTGGTGCAGCGCTCTCTAGTGGCTGGCTAACGTAACGACTGGGTCGAATATTGAAAGTTCCAATGCAGTGTTAAGAATAAGCAGTTTATATAGAAACAGCTTATATAGCTTATAAGTAGTTGCATGATATGGACGACAGCAGTCACAGACGCTAACAGTTCTGCACAAAACAATGTGTACCTAAAACACTTTGTTATTTCATTAAAATGTAGACAAATGGATCAAGATAAGATATATATATATATATATATATATATATATATAAAAAAAAAAAAAAAAAAAAAGGTGGTGGTTAGAATGGCCCAGTAACTTGATTCATAGCAATGCTACTTAGACTACGCGCACACACAGGCTAAATGCGGTTGTGAGCACTAACTGTGTGTGTGTGTGTTATAACCGCACTAACACAAACGCAGCTGATGCTCAGTGGATTTCTGCGCAACTCATTTATCAAACATTTACGTGTTGCAAACACGACTAAAAAAATTGTATATAGGTTCCTTGGTGAGCCAAGATGATTTTGTAATATTGATGAATAGTAAATGCATAACAATGGTAAATCGTGCATACATATAATACACTTTTTTATTTATTTAATCAAAGTACAGTTGTATAATTCATTGTAAGAAAAACAAAGTAGTTTTGCTTCCGCAGCTCGTTTTTCCACTGATACCGAACTGTGTGTTCTGGCACTCCAGGAAATGTATCAGCAAATGACAAAGAGGCATAGGGCTGCTTGATCGTGCGTGCGTTTTTAATCGAGTCATGTGGAAACCACTCAAGTCGTTCTCACCAGCATTCTGGTCGGAAGATCGCCCAAATGTTTCGATCTACCATCATGGTACTGCAGATGTTCGTCACTGTATTTAACAGTGTTGAAAAATTAAAACGACTTTTCTGCTGGTTTTGCAGAAAAGAGCACACCTGTGCTTGCGCTCTCGGTCGATTACGTATAGTTCTTTCTTCCAAAAGCAGAAACAAAAACACAGCCTCCATGTTGTCACACAAAACCTTACGATCGGCATGTAATGATAGCCCGAGTTCAGTGGTTAGTTTAAACAGTGATGGCACATACTTCAGTGAAAGGTGTGTGTGTACAACTAACAACCGCAGCCAGTGCAAAGACTGTTGTCGGTCGAGCCAACTGTACAGTGTGTGTGTGCGCAGCCGTACAGTAGCGCTTAGTAAGCAAATAGACAATCTGTAGATTCTGTCGTAATTTTAACAGCACTAAAACACTAAGGTTTGCTTTCTCATTTTCAAGCTAACACAATCACTTTGCATGGAACGCAGCTCTGCCCCGCAGGACCAGTATAACAGGTATGACGGTGGTGTCGTGATCCACACCTGTCGCACTTGTGAGCCGCAGTATGCCAAACGACAGCCACGGAGGTAAGGGCACTTTTGTCTAAAGTTTTAATGTAGTGCTTTGTTGTTGGTTTAGTGTTGTGTCTTTGACATGTGCCTCCATATGTATACACAAAACAAGCTTAAACTTTAGTGTTCAGCCTTGTGGCGCACAAATAGTATTCCATTCAGCTACCAAAGTAAAAAATGTGGTGCCGGTCAAAACATTTACGAGCAATAAATATAATAATGCATAACTAAAAGTTGAACCACAATCTTTAAATATTTTAGGAAGATGATGTCATATGAACCGCTGTTGAAAATGAAGGCTACAAATCTATATTTAATAGATACGTTTTGTGTAAAAGATCATCTGCAGTTAAAATTGTGTGTTTTATAATAATGTTTACCTCCAAATCTGCAACTCCTGTTAAGACCATACGTGCCTGGGTTGTTATTTGACCCAGGTGGGTAATGCGTTCTGTGCACTCCAGTTTATCAGAAAGCAGTGCTTGTTAACCACCCTGTTTGTTTACATTCCCTAAAGGTAATTTCATCTGTCACTCCTTTCTATTTTCCAGCCGTACACGGTCCCTGTGTCAGCTCAGTTCAGTGTCCGACAGCATGTCCAAACCAGTCCCCCCAGCGGGACAGGCGTACCCCGTACCCAAACCTCGCAAGCGCACCCAGAGTACCCTCTCAGAGCAGAGCACAGCCCCCCCTGTCCCTCAGCCCAGGAGGTAAGCAGCTTCTCGTTGGTTTTTATGAAGACTGTCAGTTGGGGTGGATGTTTTGTGTATCGGGTATCTTCAGCACAAGAGTCTCATATTGAATGTTCTTCTTGTTGCAGGAAATCACTTTGCAGCATTTTAGATTCTGAAATGCCGCAGCTACAAGTAGTGTCCAGCAATGAGGGTGAGGCAGAATGTTTTATACTATTTAAATACAAATGTACACACACTGTACAAACATTTTTTGGAGTCTTGTTTGCCACAATATTATATCTAGTTTAATCTTGGTGATGGTTCAGTTTGTTTGCATTCCCGGAAGCAAAGCTGTAATGCGCAGGATCTTCAATTTGTTTTACACTATAGACAAAAACTACTAAAACCTTCAAATGTACATTTTGTTTGTTGGACTGGATGAGGAATTTGTGTATCTAAAATAAGATTGGAATGTGTGAGATCATTTCTCATCTCCAAACAGCCTCACCCAAGACAGATATTATAACCTGTCTGTGTTGTTGTTGAATCTGCTTTATACTGTTTCACCAATGCTTTGTAATATTATTGTATTGTAATATAATGCTGTGTGATCCTTAGGAGGCAACTCCAAATTCAGTTCTCCTGTATCCGAGGAAATTGAGCCCCAACCGAACACCGATGAATCCAACAAACCCGAACAGAAAACCAATGTTCCCAAAACTCATCAGAACCCTAGCACAGATTATTCTACAGAATCTCAGGTCAAACCCAGTGCTGATCTGTTCAGTGGTTCTGATCATAAACCCAGTGCTGATCTATCCAGTGGTTCTGATCACAAACCCGGTGCTGATCTGTCCAGTGGTTCTGATCACAAACCCAGTACAGATCTGTCCAGTGGTTCTGATCACAAACCCGGTGCTGATCTGTCTAGTGGTTCTGATCAGAAACCCAGCATTATTCTGTCCAATGCTTCTGATCACAAATCAAGCGCTGATCTGTCAACTGAAGCTGATGTCAATGAATGTGATCACAAAACAAGCAATGAGCTTTCTACAGACTGTCGAGTGAAACCCAGCGCTGATCTTTCTAATGCTTCTGACAAACCCAGCGCTGATCTTTCTAATGCTTCTGACAAACCCAGTAGTGATCTTGCTGATGATTCTAATGTCAGACCCATTCGGGATCTTGACACTGAATCTGATGACAAATGCAGCTCCAATTAACTCCAGAATCTCCAGTGAAACCCAACGTTGATCCTTCTCATGGTTATGTCAAACTTAGCGTTTCTCTTCCCAATGATTCTGATGACAAACCCAGCTCTGGTGTTCACGACTCTAAACGCAACCCAACTGTAGATCCTTCTACAGAATCTCAGCCCAAAACCAGCAGTTATTCTTCTCGTGAATCAGAAACTCCCAGCGCTGACTTTGAAGCATCTGAACAACAACCCAGCTCTGACTGTGATGAATCGCAACCCAGTCCCAGTGCTGATCTTTCTAATGCTTCTGATCACAAACCCACTCCGGATCTTTCTACAGAATCTCCTCACAAACCCAGCTCGGATTTGTCCCTGGATAGTCAAAACAAAATGAGTTGTGATGGAATCGCTAAGACTCATGAAAACCCTTTGATTTCTGAAACTGATCTTCAAAGCAATCACCGGGGGGACTGGCGGGGTGTGACAGAGGAGTCTGGAGAAGGTGGTGTGAGCTCCATGTGGTGAGTGAAGGGTCTAGGGAGAAGGAGGGTCAACAATAGTCTCTAACCCAGAGGGAAATGCTAGATGGGCCTTATATGCCAAATTGGTCCATATTTCATGGATGGTATTACTGCTGTTATAGGTCAATAAAGATATGGGTGAAAATGTGAATTTCATCTTTATTTTTATAGTCTTCCACTGGAGAAAAGCAAGTTCCCTTTTACTTCCAGTTTCTGATGGTGATATCTCAAGTAGATTGTCAGAGATTATACTATCCATATGCTGAGTCAAAAGGTACAGCACATAGTCAGAAGTAAGCCGTATCTCTTTAACCTGATACAAGGGTCTTCAGTCTTATAAACTCACGCTGTTTCTGGTTGCACAGAAGCAGTTGTGTAATGGTAGCCAACTTTTCTTTTTATTTCACTACATTAAACTGGTAGGCAGGCTTAGTTTTTCAAATAAATGGATTCCTCTTTTATTTCCTGCTTCCTGTTGCTTACCTTCCCTCTCTTTCAGTTCTGCTTCCCAGGAGGGGACAACAGAGTCGGGACAGCCCAAGACCCAAGACTCGCAACCCAGGTCATACCCACAACAGTAAGAGCCCCTTCCTTCCTACCGCTGCCCCCTACTGCCAGCTCTACAGCACACCTTTCACTGCCGGAGTCAGGAGGGAGTTGCGTATTTATTTTTACTGCATCTATAGATTATGAATCATCATGACTAGTTCACAAAGATTCGAGGTGTTTAAAGGGACTGTTTTTAAATTTAGGAAAGATTAATAGAAATGCTGTTCCAAAACTGACATCTTCAAATAGTTTTGGTAAATATGAAGGATTGTGGAGTTTTAATGCAGACTGGTGATGAAAGGCACAAAGAAAACACCTACAGTATGAACCCTTTACTAAGAACATGTGGCAACAGTTCATGGCAGAGGATCTATTTTCATGATCTAAACAGTGCAGTTCGAAATACCCCGCTCTTTAGTTGTATAATACACCAGCGGAGGTATTGCCCTGGGGTTGTTTATTGGGGCGGAGGAGCAGAATATCAGCAGTGTTCGAGCAGAGAGCTGTGTCCGTGTTCTTCCGGACTTGTTCTTCTTCTGGTTTCACTGCAGCACCCCCAGCATGCGCGTGAGACGTCGGAAGCACCGCTTTGCTGACTGCCAGGTGACTGTCGTCTACCAACCCAGGGAGCAGAAGCCACGAGGAGGCAGCGTGGTCTGTAGGTCTGGCTGGCTGGAGGTGTGGCAGGCAAGAAGGTAATTCTAGCAGTAACAAGCAATTGTTGTCTGTTGAATCCCTCTTCCCACATTTGCTAGCCGAACTGCTGTACCGAGCCTTGTGCTGCTGAGGCTGAGCGGCTGGGGCAGTTGAGAGTCGGAAATTGTTTTGTCGTTGCAGGCACAAGATGATGTGGGTCGAGTTCAATGGAAAGACGCTGTCCCTGTTCAAGAAACGCACTGTGAGTTTAACATCTGCCTTTTCAAGCATCCGTTCTAAGGGTCACCTGTTTCATGTAGCGAATCAGAAATGTGTTTCTGTTTTATACCACAGGACAAGTTTACAGAGACAGTCTTTCCTGTGTCCTGCATTACTAATGTCTGGGCAGGAGAGGGCGGCAAGTTCTTTGTGTCCACACTCAAGAAGCATTATGAGTTTTTGGCACCCAGTGAGTGTAGGATAATAACAACACTACTACTAATAATATGATGATTTGTATTTGACTCTCCTCTTAAGAACTGTGCTGCAGTGCATGATTTGACAGCTTGGTGGCACTGTGTGTTATGTAAAAGTCACAATAGGAATAAATTTACCAAAATTAAAAATATGTGTATCCTTGAATTAAATTTAGCCTTGCCCTTATTTTGGTTAATTTATTATCTTTTTTTTTTTTTTTTTTAATTGTACGATGAGATCACTAGTGAAGTCCACAGTGTACGGGATCTTTATTAACAGAATGGTGCTCTGTCAGGAGGTCGTGACGGGTGGGTGAGTTCTCTGGGAACCCCTCAGAAGAAGGCGACCCCAGAGCAGATAGAGCAGCAGGGCCCCCTGGGTCTGAGAGAGCTCAGAACCAAGGTGTACGCAGCGCTGAGGGGGCACAGGCTGTGGGTCTACCACAACAAGGAGGTGAGTGTGAGAGAGGAGGAGACAGAGGGGTAGAGAGAGGCGATCTGTGTCAGCAAGGAGTGTCTTATGAATCTTAACACACAACATCGAATATACATTGGCAGCTAAATAACTGCACATTAGAAGGGTTCAGTACTGTTTCATTTTCTATTTATTATGGCTAAAACAGAACAGGGTGACATCTAGTGGCCACACAAAGCCATGCAGTCTTTACCATTAGTTACAGCATGTCTGGTATTTGCTGTGTACAGTAATTTGAAAAGGTGAATTTCTGTCGTTCCCCACCCCCCTCCCCCGTCTATCTGCCTGTACAGATCTTATTGATTATATTCCATCCTCTGCCTTTCCAGGATTTCAGAGAAGGCGTGGCAATGACTGCTATCAACATGAACGTGGCCCAGGCGAAGCAGACAGGCAGACACAGCTTCGACCTCACCACCCCCTACAAGATATTCAGGTGAGAGTGGAGATGAGCGAGACTGAGGGCCGCACAGTAAGTGTTCTCTGTATTAAGATTAGCACAAACAAAGCACCCATCACGTATTTGCTAAACAATGTCACAATAGTTGCTTATTGTCCTGACCGTCTCGGGAGCACCCGGTCCTGTGCGTGGTGGGTTGTGATCATTAGCCCCTCCCTGTCCTTCTCAGTTTCACAGCAGATTCTTCTCGGGAGCTGGTTGCCTGGCTGGGCTCGCTGTCCCGGGCTGTCAAGAGCGCCCTGTCCTGCAGTGAGGTGGCGGAGCGTGTTTGGGGGAGCACGTGGAATCGAAACTGCGCCGACTGTTGGAGTCCTGACCCAGAGTGGGCATCTGTGAACTTGCTCGTCGTCATCTGTGACAACTGTGCAGGTCGGGGGTGCGGGGGCTACACTGGGCAGCTGTGCAGGGAGAAGGAGGGGCTAGACTGGATACTGGAGGGAGGGGATTACCTATGATCTGTGCTGGTCTTCACTAACCCCAGCATGTCTATTTCCAGGTCAGCACCGTGCCATGGGGACCGCTGTCTCCAAGGTACGCAGTCTGAAGATGGACAAGAGCGTGTGGACAGAGCCACTCATACAGGTAGGGAATCTGAGAGGAAAGACGATAAATCCCAGACGATAATAAAATCAAGTATTTTCGCACTGACTTGGCTGCTCTGTCGGAAAGTAAAAGCTATGTTAAACAGGGCTGCTGCCTTTTTTTTTTTTTGTAGCTGTTCATTCTGTACGGAAACAAGTCAGCCAATGAGCTTTGGGCGGATCAGGTGCCGCCCGCTGAACAGATCTGCCCAGAATCCTCTGCGGAGCAGCGGCGGGCGTTCATCTGGGCCAAATACAAGCAGGGCCGCTACCGCCACCTGCACCCACTGTACAGGAGCCAGGAGCAGATGCACCAGGTAGGAGCCCACACTGTCCACTGAAACACACTGCCTACTCCCTTCCTCCCTCCCTCCCTCCCTCTCTCCCTCTCTCCCTCTCTCTCTCCCTCTCTCTCCCTCTCTCTCTCTCTCAGCTGTGAGCTGTTGTATAGTGCCAGTATCTTTCCCTCTCAGGCTCTCTTTCTCATGCCCTCTCTCATTCTGTCTGCCTCAGCGTCTGTGTGAGGTGGGGATGACTGCCGATGTGTCGGAGACACTGGCCCTGCTGTGTTCCGGGGCACGGGTGAGCATTCACCAGGGGGAGCCCTACCAGCCGTCCCCCATCTCCCTGGCAGAGCAGGCAGGGCAGGCCATGCAGGCCGAGCTGCTGCGCCAGAACCAGTTCGCAGGTACCGTGCTGAGCGCTGCTTCCTGTTTCAACGGGTGGCCGGATGATGCACCATAATGTGGAATGCTAACGGTAGATGGATTTGTATTGGAAAGTAGATTGCTGTGGTATATAACATTGTATTTGTGTTCTCAGAGGCCCCTTTCCAAGACATTGGGGTTGAACCTTCCCCAGCAGAGACCCATTCTTTACAAGGTACCCCGTCCTTCCTTTAGAAACTGTTCAGTTTAATACAAACAAAGGAAAATGAAAACTTTCATCCAAGTTATGCAAACATGAAAAACCCTGTTGATCCCCAACTGCATTATAATACCTTCCTCCGTTTCGCATTCTGACATGCACATCAAAAAACCATTGAATAATCTAAACGGTGAATGATGAAGCGCTCTTATATAGTAAAGTGCATGGCAGTTTACTGTGGACATGGCCTGACCGGGATCTGCTGTGCTTGCAGACACTGAGGAGTTCCATTGCAAACTGGACAAAGACAAGCTTGTGTTCTCGGAGGAGGTCGACTCTGCCCCCTGCGAGGTTCTCAATCTGAAGGACGTCACCTCGCTCTTTGACTGCTCCACAGGGTAAGAGAGAGCCTGACACTGTGAGGAGGTTAGGATCTCTTTCCCTCTCTCCCCCTCACCCGCTCTCCCCCTCTCCCTGCAGGCAAAGCCATGAGTTTGAGATGCAGATTCTGAAAGAGAGGCTGCAGTGCACAGCAGACAACCAGGAGACCCTGAGAACTCACCTGCAGCACATCGCCAAGGTAACAGGCAGATAAAGGGATGGAGGCCACTCACACCTTAGTATACAGGGGTACTTCAGTATGAGAAATGGCCCTATTTACCCCAGTCCCCCAGATAACCCCCTGTGTTTGCCCCGTAGGTGTTGCTGCCATGGCCAGTGCCGGACTCGGAGCTGGCGGGGGTGCGCTGTCTCTCCCGGGTGACCGCGAGGGAGGGGAAGTGGCCGGAGCACAGAGACGCCTGGGTGGCACTGAGCGGGACTCAGCTGCTGCTTTACCTCACAGGAGGGTGCCAGAGAGACAGGCTGAGGCTGACTCTCTCACAGAACTACAGTAAGGAGCTTATCACACTTCAAGTCTGACCAGTCATCTGAATACCATCCAAAAACAAGACATTCAGTTTCCAATCTGTAATTACCGGTAGATGAGTCTGGTTGAGTAACAGCTTCTGCATGTCTACTGTGTCACTGGACTGGGATAGCCAGTTTAAAGACCCCTCTATTGACCAATAATCCGGAATTGTGAGTGCTTTAAAAATGTTAATCCAGCTATTGTATTTGTTTCCCCCACAGCCTTTATAGCGACGGAGAAGATGTTTGAAATCATCTCACCAGAGAGGTTTGTTCCAGAACGCACAATCCATTACATATCTGTCTCTGTCTTTATCACTTAGTGATGAAATCCTAAAACAAAGAGACTAATCTCTAACAGTGTGTGAGTCTCCTTAGTATATCTGTAAGTAAAATATCAGGTCTGGTCTGATGTATTTAGACTCAACTGAATACCCTTATAAAAGTTTACCATAGTAAAAGCATAGCAAAGTGTAACAAAGCACAGCGAAAGCATGGCAAAGCACAAGCAAGCATTGTAAATAATATGAAGCTATGGTAAAGCATATTAATAAACATGGTAAATGTATAGTATAACCATGGGAAAAGTGCAAAAATATCATGCAATAAAAATAAAAAAAAAACGTGGTAAATATTTTTTATACAAAAATCGAAGTAATTCAGTGAGGTCATCCTCTCTAAGGGTTTAATCACAAACACATCAAACAAGCACTCCCCTTTCCTCCTGCACCCCACACTGCTCTGTGAAGCAGCCTGTCTGTCTCACCCCTGACACTCTGCCCCCTGGCTGCAGGACACTGTCACTGCAGTTTGAGCACAGCCAGCCCTGTGAGAAGTGGGGTGTCCTGCTGAAGGATGCGCTTCAACCTCCCCAGTCCAGCTCCTCCCTTGGGGGGGGCTCCCTGTACCCCAGCCTGTGCCGCGGCTCCACAAGAGTGCCAGACCCCATCGAGAGGTGCATCAGCTACATCACGCAGCACGGTGAGGTCCTGAGTGCAGTCTAATGTTTATACAGATCACTGTCCTCGGTCTGGGTTACCATCAATATGCTACAGTGCACACATTAGAGGCTTACATATATCAGGGGAACTGCTTCTCCAGTTGTCACAAACCTGTTAACTTTGGGCTGACTAAACTGTAACAGGAAATATTAGCATAAGCACAGTTTAAAGAGCTCTTGTGAATGCTTTGAATAGCTGAATGTTATACTCCTACATTCAGAATCACAGCGATCTCACAGTGTTTGGGCTTTCTCCTCCTCTCGCCCAGGTCTAACAGTGGAGGGTATTTACCGGCGCTGCGGTCAAGTGGGGAAGATCTCTCGGCTGGTGGAGGGGCTCTGCAGCACCCCCTGCAGGGCGCAGTTTGAGAAGGGGGAGCTGGGGGTAGTGGATGTGTCAGGAGCCCTGAAACAGTGTCTCAAGCTACACACTGCACTCTTTCCAGAGCCACACCTCAGCCACTGGCTCCAGTCTGCAGGTGTGCCATTACACTGTACTGTTCTGTGACCTGCTTCTCTGACTCTGCTATGCCTGCCATTTTCAGAAGGGCGCATTCCATTCCGGGACTGAATTGTGTAGGACAGTTGACGACCTAAACAGCTGCACAGTGAGAAACTCTGTCAGCTGTGTTTAACCATTCCATTTCTACTCAACAGCAAACCGCACACCTACTGTAATTACCACTCTCGTCGACGCTTGTTAAAACTGTTCAAGGCACAGCAGGAGGGAAGTGATAACAATGTGCTAACGGGCTGGTATCCCTGCAGGTATCCCTGGGCAGGCAGAGAGGCTGCTCGGGTATCGTGAGGTACTGGAGCAGCTGTCTGACGAGCAGAGAGGCATTCTGAGCAGGCTGTTTGGACACCTCTACCAGTAAGCAACAAGCCCCTGCTGTCCGCTCCAGACGTACTGCGCACTGCCACTCTGTGCAGCCTCACCGCAGTGTTCTCTTCTCCCCGTGGTGCAGGGTGCAGGCGTACAGCCAGGTGAACCGCATGACCCCTGAGAACCTGGCCCTAGTGTTCGTGCCCACGCTGTTCCCAGACCATGCTCTGAGTACCGACGCTGTGAAGCTGACCAGAGAGCTCATCACACACTACACAGCGCTCTTCCACGTAAGAGACATTTGATACTGGAAAAAAGAGTTTGAAGGAGGAAACCAGCCGAGGACTCCTGCCCTTATTTTTGGTTTTATTTTTTGTTACGGTCAAGGTTTCAAAGTTTAAATGGCAAACTGAAATTTGAACCCCAAAGAGGTTGAGTTTTTAGAAGCAGAATATGGCCTGTATTTTAAGGGAATTGTACCCATTAGGTTTTTTTTTTTTTTTTTTCCAAAAAGGTTTATTAATTTAAAGTTACTTGATATATTCTAATAATGTTATGGTACAATAATGTTAAAATACAAACAGGAGTACAGTTTAAAATCAAACCTGCTTTTTTATTGGAAATGTGTCCACGCTAAACAACCGTTTCCAGGCAAGGTGAAGATGTTTGATCTGTTAAGTGTAGGTTTAGTTGCTCACTGAGAAGCAGGCTGTGTCCTCTGTGCAGCCCTTAACTGGAACTCTTTGTATTTAGGGAGGTGAGGAGGAGGGTTCTGCGGAGGACTTGTTCACGATTCTCTGATGAAGGATCTCCGCTCACTTTCGGGGTCTTCTCATTCCGACCAGCAATGTCTGTGACTCTGACTGCCTTTCGGAATTCTGTTCAAAGTTCAAGTGTGCACTCTCATACAGGGGCTTGGGGGCAGTGTGCGGTGGCTTCAGTTGCTATATATTCTGCAGAAGATCTGAATATTAATCATAAATAAGGCGTGTGTTTATACATTGTTTGTGTTGTTTTGAATGCATTATCACCTTGGTGTAAACAGTTGCGTTGTTTGCATGTATTTGGTGAACCGCTTATCCTATTGCCAAGAAACTCTGTGTTAACTGCATTTAGCAGATGTTATCGAGTGTCAGAGTCTCTGTCTGCCCGTTTATCATTTGCATTTATCATGACAATCATTTCGGAAAATTGTGATTAAACATTCCGTTACTGATTCTCATTCTATATTGTTGTGAAAAAGTTTGCCCGAGCTAAGCCGTCGTACTGAAACGCTCTGAAAAACTACCTTGGGAGTTGGAAAAGTCGGTGAATTTTAAATGCGATGTGGCAGTGTTCGGGAAAGTTTACAAACGCACCATCAATAATGCAGTGTGCCGTGTCGATCTCTCCAGCAGCAGTGCGTGGATTCGGCCTGACTAAAGCAAGCTAGTTATAAACATTTGTCGGAAAAAAGTAGTCAAACTACTACATAGGACATGAGTAGGGTAAGAAGCGTCCATTTATTGCCCTTAGAAGCACATAGATACAATATAAAAACATAAACACCCACACCCTCAATTCCTGTGAACAAACGCGTCCCAATAAATGACAAATAATGCATTAATTCGATAGAACACGTGAGTTAACCCCATGTACGTCAAGACGTGAATTCCGGTGCTAGTGTGCAAACACATTCAGGTGGAACGAGGTTCCCAGTGTTGCTTTAGTACCACACCTGAGCCGATAGCTGTTGTAAAAGGAAATGTAGCAACTTGCTATTCATTTTCTAGAATTGACTGCTACATAGTAACGTTTAAACTCCTTCACTAGTGATGGCAGTGAGATTGCATAGCAGTTTCACCCATTCCAGGTTTTATTACGAGCTTGATTAACCACAGTGTACAGGTAAACTCAGGTGTCTCTTATTAATCTCTGTAAAACCAGGAGTGCATCAAACTGCTACTCAATGGGATTTCCATGGCTGTTCACACACACGCTTTTTGTACAGCTATTTATAAAAAGCCATACTAGTTTCTGATTCCCTGTTAAGTATCATTGATTTCAAGATTTTACTGCTAATTTTCAAAACTTGTCCCGAGTGCTTCAATGACCTGCTCACATTGTATGCATCCCTATCAATCAATCAATCAATCTGTATTTTACATAGCGCATTTCAGTGGACCACCATCACAAAGTGCTTTACAAGATGCAGTAACAACAAGAAAATCCATAATACTTTAATTACAGAGAAACGCACAACACATGATATACAGAAGAAGACGAAAAACGTACCTCAACTCCTCCAGAACTCAAGAACTGGGTCTCACCATCTCCAAAACTAAGCCGCACACAAGGAGCACGATAAAAATCAAAAACATAATAAACTAGGGCACCAAAACCGAACTTGTTGTTAAAATATCTCCATGTTGTTATTGATACCAGGCTATTATGAACGCCAACCCCTATCTGTAAGCCCTGTCAGTGACCCAGCCCGCTCCTTGGTATAACACAAGCAATGTTTGGTTTGCTCGTGCTCTGTGTTCAGCCCTTCTCGGGTAAAGTCTAAGGTGCGTGCTCCGAATGGAGTGAATAATGAGAAGCTCTGAATTGCAAGCAGCATGCTGGCATGGGGCAGCTGCTATCTGATCCGGGTTTGTTTCTTTTTCGCTTTCTGTCTGCGATATAACAGTCAATATTTGCGAGGTCGAAACCAGCCCATAATGAGCTGTTAGTGCCAGGAACTATTGTTTCAGACGATATCCTAGTAGCCGTTTCCTTCTCCTGCTCACTCATAACAAGGCATCCATTCAGTGGCTCTAAAACAGAACTCAAATAAGATTCTGTTCGTCGAATAAGTTGTTCTCAATGTTTTATACTGTATTTTGTAATGTGACCATTTGTTTTTTCATCCACAACTTTAAACGCTCATCTCTTAGATATTTAGTAGTTTACTTATCGACCATAAAAATGGTATCTCATTTTATATCTGCTTGGTTTTAATGTGACTGAATATATAATATATTTAACACAGGTATCCCCCACCAATGATTTCAGCTCTCGTTTCAGGCTTTTCATTGACTGTCCATGCAGTTTCAGCAAAACCTCCTTGATACCTTTCTTTAAAAACGTTGATGATAAAATAGCCTCTTTTACGTGTGACTGAACGCACCTGGCTATACCTGCTGTTCCTGATTTGGAATGGGGAATACCCCTGAGGGCAGCACTACCAGTCGTGTTGACAGGTTCTGATTAACATGTGTACAGTCTCTCAAGACACCACTTCTCCTCCACCCTCTCTCTAAAACAACTCTTCTCTGGCAGATGTGCACCTGTGTTCAATTTTCAGTAAATAGGTGTGGTGAAACTTTATTTAAAACTGTAGGACTGGAACCTGATGTGTTACAATTTTCAAAGTGCAAGGATTTGGTCACAAGCCAAAATCAGGGTGAGTCAAAGAGAGCTCATGTAAAGTGTACTTTACCCTGGGCAACTGTGAGGGTGTTTGGTCTTAAATACTGTCCCCAATCCACCCCCAAAAAGAAAAAAAAATGTAATGGAATTCACAAGTTCCACCCAACAGTTTAATCGTATGACTAACTACTCTCACCAAAACACACTGTAAGGGTTTTATAACATTTACTGGTTAACAGAATTAGAGAAAATGTTCCTTAATGTGTCCCACGACTGTCTAAATAAATCCAGTAATAACGCATAGCTAAATTCTTCAGAAGGTGTGCAAAACGTCATTGATTTTTAAGATTTCGCTGCTAATCCCCCCCCCCCCCCCTCCCCCCTTACCAGCTCCTCTTCAAGCACTGTTCACATCTAGCATCTATTCATTGAATCCATTAGCATTCAGCGCACAAAGAGAAGCTAGCTTAAAAGGGGGTTGAAATTTTGTCAAAGAGAACAGGGAGAGCGAGTGAGAAATGGGATGGGAGACGAGGGCCACTGGGAGTGAACAAACCGGGGAGGTGTGTTCATATACCGCACGGGCTCTTTCAGTACTAGATTAGGACGACAAGAGAATCTTCCAAGCGACTTTACCAATCACAGACCAGAACGCTCAGAAAACACTAAGGTAAACTTTTTAAAATTTGAGTTGGTACCGGTATTGGTTTGGTATTAAAATTTGAGATTGAATTAGATTTGGATCTTTATTATTTTTTTTTTTTTTTTAAGGAAATACAACTGGTTACCTGTGCTGGAGCGATTACAAACATTGTTTGGGAACATTTACAAATAAATGATGGGTAATTGCTATAAAGTAAAAGTGATAGTCTGGTAAAAACAAACAGAATCACCTTAACGAAATCGGAGATTAAATTAGATTTAATCGTTTTAGAGCTTTGAATTCAAAGTACGGCAAGAATCTTTCTCTACGCGTGCTGTCATCCCAAAAAACACCGAGGATTTTTAAAGTCGCCTACAGGACCTGAGCGGTAGATCATTGCATGATGTAGTGTCCCGGGCAGTTTTGTTTTTAAATGACTTCAAAAATTGAAATGATCTTGCTACATTTAAGTGAGAAAAAAACACCTTTTTGAGGTTCTCTGTGTTTGGTTTTTATTCCCGATCTAACAGCGATTGTATTTGACACTGCCATTGTGTTTGCCACACGACACGACAGAGACTATGCTGTCCTGAGGAGAATATAACCAAAAACCAACAACTACTGAAGCAGAGGAGGTTAAACTATGGAATGATTACCGTTTTTACAAAGAAACTTACTTTTTTACGTTAACTTTTATTCAGGGAAAGTCGGTATGTTTTTAAAATTATTGAAATTATTCACCAACGCTGGCAAGATTTTTTGCTTATTAACATCGGGATGAAGAGATAATAATAAAAAAGATTCTTAAATAAGTTTAATATAAACGTTTTTTTTGTTTGTTTTGTTTTAAACTAACCGAGTCCACGTTTCATAGATAGTGTGAGCAGTCAGTTTCCATTGCGCTGTGTGTGCCAGATGAACTGTGCATGTAAATGAATCGCTCAATCAGCGGCAATAAAGACACTGGTTAAATAGCAAAGGTTGAGTTTTAGTGCTAGCGAAACACCAGAGAAAGCTGTAAAACGCCTAATTTGAACAACACGTTCATTACCACAAATCGAAATGCATAGGCGTATCAGATTAAACCATAAAAAGATTCACAACTATAGGATATGATACTACAATTGTTTTAACTTTGATGTGTACGGCACAGTTTCTTTTCCATTCCATTTCCAATACATTGTGAAATAAATGTAGCTGGAAATGTGTGCATATAGTCACAAACAGTAAAGATGGTTTGTAGTTTTTTTTTTTTGTTTGTTTGTTTTTTTTTAAACTTACTACAGTTATGGTTTCCTGCGTTATGTTGTATAGTTTATATTATTGTGCAATTCACAATATCTTATAGTAATAGACCTCAAATAAAAGCTTTTGAAAGCCCAAAGGAGCAATGCTGTTTTATTGAAAATGCTAACGGTATAGCTGCTTATGGCTTTCACTGGAACCTTTTGCTTTAGGTTTAGGTTGGTTTATAAACATGTGCTAATAAATGACATACAGTTTAGTGTAACAATGTTATTTGACAGGTGGCTTTGTTTAAATCTGGTTAATAATTCATTTTAACCATCAGGAAGAGACATTTCAAGACTGACAAGTTGCAACATTTGTACACTGAAGTGGAAGTAACTGTTTGATTGCCCTTTCCACGTATTCAAATAACTTGCACGTTTATTTATGAGCAGCATGTTATAACAAGTAATAGTCATTTAAAAACTGCTTTTACTTCTGGTTTCACAGACCTTGGTTAACAGTAATTTGCAGCTTTTTTTTCAGAATAAGTGAAACCCACAAAATACATTCTGATGTTGACTTCTTTAGACAAAGTCTATTAGAATAATCAAAGCAGACAAAGCAGAGAGTGCTACGAAATGAAAGCACACTGAAAGTTGTTGAATGCATGAATCCAAATTTGAAACCTGAAGTTCACCATATATAAGATGTAAATGTTTGCTACCAAATATAATGAGGTTAATACACTTTGGAAAGCAGGCACATTACCTATACTGAAGATGTGTGGTTACATTATTGAACCCATGTGAAAAGCCCAAAGTTGTGAGCTTCACAATCATCACTACCCTGGCCCTTATTGACAGCCTGAGAGGGAGTGTCCTCATTGATTGTGTTGTTTTTTTGTTGTTGTTCGTGTTCAGGTGCCTGTGAAACGCCTGTTTAATTAGGAGAGCCCTGTCTGATCTTGTTTCTCTTCGTTCTTTGGCTCTCACAAAGCTCTCCCACGCTATGCTTCTCACGACATTGGCAGAAGGTGACCCCAGTTCAGCATTGATCAGCTAGCAGTGGAACTTTGTCGACAGGTTCCCTAGATCTAATGAGACCCGCAGTGTTCAAGAATAACACACTGTCCTGTATAGGGAACGGATCCTTTCAAAATCAGTTTGCTGGGGCAAGGGATATTTAGATTGGGATCTGGCCAGGACAGAATCCCCACTGCTGTTTGAAATGGGTCCATGGGATGTTGCTTGAAATCTGCAAACAAAAGTCTTTCCTTCCTGCCTTTATAGAACTAGGTGTTTAATTTATAGTGAACTGCTAGTACACCCAGAATCAGTCTCAACAAAAAGCAATTCATAAGGGAGCAGTCCCCATTAACAATACCTGGGTATTACTGTATTACACCCTGTGGAGATGCCTCAGAAAAGGCAATAAGGTTGTTAGGATTGTTATAGTAAAGCACATTGAGTCTCCAAACACCTCATTCTACTTCTATCTATGAAACTATCTGTGTGCTTGTGATAAACCTCTTTTCTAGTTTAATCCTTGGCTCCACTCCTAGATTTACTAAGGATCAGAAGAAGGCAGAAAAATAATTACCAAATTAATGGAGCAATTAAAAGAAAAGCATTAGTAGGACTAGAACAACCACTTGATTCAAAGTTGCTGCAACATTCATTTCTTGTGCTAATTTTTCCTGCCAGATAATCAACCTCCCAGAAGCAATTTCTGGCTGAGATAGGTAAGGAAAGCCCTGCATGTTCCATTAACTCACACTAAATGTAACGACTGGGATCAGAGAATTGCATTCCTTAGACTGAGCTCTTCATCTTCTTAGTAAAGTGGTGGCAATTGGAACAATGGGATTCGCCTGGTTGTTCTGACACTGGATTTGAAGGAATGCAAGCTAGATTCCGAAATGAGACCCACTCCTATTGACATGGGAATAAGATGCACTCCAATTGACATGGGAATGAGATGTACTCCTATTGACATGGGAATAAGATGCACTCTTATTTCCATGGGAATGAGATGCACTCCTATTGTCATGCATATTCAATGCAAGGCAACACTCGTTGTATAAAATAGGACAGTGAAGAAACAAGATGTTAGATAAATGTAGAGGATAAAACGTCCGTGGATTAATGTCCGTCAGAACACAATGTGTGTATCCTGCCCAACTGCAGAGGCTTGTGTGTCTAACGCCCTGAAGCCACACCCAACTCTGTGCCTACATCCTCCCATTGAAACAGGCTTGCAGATCACTTTGGAAAGCAGCCATGATCAATTGCTGTCAAGGTCCTATAGGTGAAGGTTTGTCCTAAAGCAACAGCACATTCTTCACTGGTATACCTTTACAACTACTTCAGACTAAATGATCGGACACAGGTGCGTCGGCTTATGTGAAACCGATGAAGGAAAAGCATTTTCTAAGAAAACTGTGTACACTCAGGGCTGAGCCCAGGGGCCTCTCTGAGCGATCATACAGTAAAGAACTGTATCGTAACAAGGGTGAAAAAGACGGTTGGGGTCAATTCCTGGATTTCAATTCAATTCCCAGTTCCAATTTGCATTCCTTTTGAAGGAATTGAAATTGGAATTCATGTTTTAGAGGCATGAATTGCTATGACTGTTCGACTGCTTTCATTTGGAAACCAGTTTAATTGACTAACAGGGACTTCAATGCCAGTAATTTGTTGCTACTGCGAGAAGCTTGTTTTTAACAGAGTGCTGCGAATTGCAATTTTGATCAATGATGGTTGGAGTTGATTTTAAAAATGAATTGGAAATGGAATTGCAATTGAAAAACAGCTATTGACCCTGACCCAGGTGAACAATAGCTCTGAAAAATCTGGGATTTGGTGTTCCTTTCATATATTTTGCTACCGAAACATAGCTTAACATAGGGACACAGCTTGCAAACCATATACAGAAGCCATTCTCTCAAACTTTACATTGGTGCCTTAGCTCTGATTGTTGACCACATACAGTTTCTCAATCCTGGAAACTCAAGCATTAGGCAAGAGCTGCAAAGCAGTAATAACTCGTTAATGGTGGATTCCCGGGTGAAAAAAGAGTGAGTAACTTTCTTTCTTTTGTTTTTATATTAACTTGCTTCAGGGAATCACCTGATTATCAGAATTGAAGCCTAGGGTGAGCAAGACACTTCTCAGAACAGAAGCAAACAAATTCCCCTTTCCATTAAATGCTACCCAGATTTCTGCTTTGCATTGCATGGGACAAGCGTCTTTCAACACACACACACACACACACACACACACACACACACACACACACACACACACACACACACACACACACACACACACACACACACACACACACACACACACACACACACACACTCACACACACTCACACACACACATATTGTAATGGTCAGTGTTGTGTCATACACAGCTGTTACAGATTTTGTCCAGTTCTCTGTGGGGGAGATGAGGTTAAAAGCTCTAAAACCATGAATACAGATGAGCCTGGCTCTTTTGCATTGTGTTGAAGATGCTTGTTTGTGGTTCACAGTGTCGCCAGTTGGTACCCACCCTCCGCCCTGTAACATTGGTGTTGTGATCCGGATCTCATAGATTGGCCAGCAGTAGTCATGTGCCAATACTGTTATAAGTGGAATGCACTGGATTTTTATTTTTTTACCCCTTAAATACAGTAAGTCTCTTTGGTCCCTGTGAGATCTTATTTTGGCTTAAACAAAAAAAAAAAAACATCTTCAGGATGTCAAATGAAAAGTGTTGCTTGCCAAGGATTGCTGAATGCAAGCAAAAGCTGCTTTGTCCTGGAATAACATCACCTTGCAAAGTACACAACAGTACAGTTCCCATTTACAGTACAAAGCGCTTCTCATGCCAAACACATCACAAGCAATAATAATAACAAAAAAAAAAAAAAATGAAATAACAATTACTAAAGAATTAGATAAAGAGAGTAAGCACAGGTCAAAATTTATTTAAAAAAATAGATATAAAATAGATTCACTTTCACTACTGATTAGAAGCATTCCCTGAAATGCAGCATCAGTCTCAGGACCACAGTGAGCCGTGGAACAGCAGCCAGACTCCTGTTTTGTAGCACATCTGTCTTGAGCTCATGTCTTGGGTTGTCCCTACTGTATACTGTATTCTGCTGCTGACTGATCTATGCTTCAGCCCTTTTTTGAAATTTCTTGGAACCTGAAGCACTGATAAGATTCAGCCAGGACAGACAAGACCCCCCCCCCTCATGTTTTGACAAAAGAAATGTGTGCGCGGGGGAAGGGGTTGGGGAAGCTGCTTCTACAGCACACAATGTTTAGTTGCAGTTATACTGTTTATTTTGTGAGATATTTATTTGAAGTAAAGGGCTGCACCCTCGCCAGCCCTCCCCCGCCCCCCACTATAGAAAGACTCTGGCGCCATTGACTAGAGTATTGTAAACTCAGCAAAAGAGCGTTCTGAGTCCAGATGATTTTACCAAGTGAACTAAAAAGAACCACTTACAAACTGCCACTGACCAGGGCTAACTCTTCAATGCCCAAGAGAAGCCAGAGCATTGGGAGTCCCCAGTGATGTAAACCCATTGCATCAAACTGCAGAGAGCAAACATGAAATACTATTTTGACTTGAATGAAGACATCATGAATTTGAATTCGATAAAGTCCTTGGGGTTAGAGTCCTTAGGCGTGTATAAAACAAATGAGATGCTGTATTGTTGAACTGAGCTTGAGTTACTCTGTGTTAAAGAACTGAGATATGATCACATTGATTTACTGAACCATGCCAATGTTTCTGCGTAAGAGCATCCATTCTCACAAAGCGAGAAGTATGTTTGTAAACATGCAAGCGCCTTTTGATTTCAGGGAAGAAAGGCAGCTCAAAAATGAAGCTGAACTCGAGCTCTGGTTGCAGAACATTACAAGCTTGTGAGGACCCTGTACAGTTTGGAAATGAAGAAATCAAGAAGACAAACGTCATGGCTAGTGCCTTCATGCCAGCGTAATTGTTTGTTGCTTCAAACAAAACATTTTGAATAGTGGTGCACTCTGCGCTGTGAGATGCATCTGTGTGTGAAAAGCTGGACTGAAAAGATGTAATCCCATTATCTCATTTGCATTTGACAAAATCCACGCATTGCCTTTTATTTTGTGCTGTGTAGTAGAATGGAACCATTGCTATGGCTTAGCCAGGACTCATTCCTGGCTAACTAGCGAGCAGGTCTACACTAGCACAGCTGACTGGCCCAAATCAAGGGCAGTACTGGCCTGCCAATTACTTAGGAGTGCATGCTCTAGCCTCCAAGGGTAGGCTAATGAAACCAGCAGAAACTGACAGAGTAATGGGATTCTTCTCTCCCTGTGTTCTGTGGAATGTAATATTGGTTCTTATTTGTGATACATGCTACACCTGGATCATTTTCATGCCACAGTGCTTAAATACCCCTGGGCTAAACATACAAGAATGATACTCAAATGTAATTGTTTTCTGTTTTATTACAGTGGAGTCAATAGCAGACCTGCTAAAATGTAGATCCAGTTTGGGTGTAGACCCTTTATGCAATAATAGTATTAGTTGCATGGCTGAGATCGTGCGTGTGCCTGGCCGTGCTTATTCTTTCTTCATTGACTTTAACTGCAACAGTCCCCATTTCTCATGACTGCATTTCCTTCCAGCTGAAACCCCTCACATTTCAAACCATTATGGGAAAGAACTCATCAGATCCTTCGTTCTAATTATTTAACGAGCTTCCTACTTGGTCAAGCCCCCGTGTACATAGCTTGTCACTTTATGGTGAAGGATTATAAGGACATTGCTCTGAGGTGAAAGCAAGTGCGTAAATTTACAATTAAGAAACACTTTAGGGAGCTGGCTGTGACTCTTTTGTTGAGAGATCCCAGCTGGTCTATGTGCAAGGTGGATGGCCGTTTTCACTATGTTTATAGATCATAGTCCTAGTTAATGTGCTACTCTACCAAAATCACCCCCATCACTTATATTTAGCAAACTATGAAATATGTTAACATTTTGGTATTCTAGTTACTAACAGCTCTTCAACAAAATAGGGGCCTTAAAAATAAAGTTTGATTACTAATTGAATAAGAAAAAAAAAACACTAGGCTAGGATTGTATAGGTGTTACTCTATATAAGAGATGGTGTGCACTATAAACAATCGAGACTTATATTTTCAACATATTTTCTTGGATTCTCAGTAGGTCCTTAAACTGCAACCCTAATTTCTTTGGTGGATATGAACAGATCGTTCCAAATTCAAATGTTCTGGAAACGTCTGTGCATATATTTGCTTTGTCTTTAAAGGTTCAGGGGAAGTTTGTCAAAAAAAAAATGTATTAGGCATTATCCCTACCATTCATTCTTGGATTGACCAAGAGCCTAAAGGCTAGTGAGTCATTTTCTAAAATCGTTTTGGCGTCATAGCAAAAACGCAATTTACAGTTGGGTACATTCCTTTGATCCTGACACCAAAAAAAAAAAAAAACTCCAGGCAAAATCCAGGATTGTGAATAATTTAAATAAACAGCACTGTAAGAACCTGAACAAGATGTTTCCTGTGAACTCTGAAATTGTCTTCTTTCCAACCAGGACAGACAGCTGCCTGTAAACTGTCTTTTTATAATCCGGGATTAAAAATTCATCTCTAGCGAACAAAACATTATACAAGAGTGCACCACTGTTTGTATGCTTCTTCCCATATCCCTGTTGACTGGGATATGATGTGGGTGTCTGGATGTGCGTCACACACACAGTACGACGGCAGTGTGGCACATGCATACGAAAAAATAAATCCCTCTGCCCATAATCACTGAACACTTCAACCGCCTATTGTTGATGTTTTGCAAAATCGGATTCCGTTGGAATTACTCATGCTTTCATTTGCTTTGTGCCAAGCAGACGTATGTAAACTCATTGCTGCAACGCTAGACAAGCAATTCTACTCAAGACGGTGCCAAAATCAGATTTCACCCTCTTTGTGCATTGTGAATAAGGATGTAAAGATACACTAATCTCTGATGGTATGATATGCATCAGGATGTGCAAGTGTTCATGTCATGTATACAGTTACATGTGAGGGTCCTGGTTGATAACTTGTGTTGTGCATAATAAAATGGTTAAAAGACAACAACGAAAGGAGTTTAGGGAATTTGGGAGAGTATGTATTGCTACAGTGAGCTGTGTTGTGCTTTTGGTGTTGTGTGCCGATACACGCTCCTATTACAATGTGATACAGAAAGAGTTGAAATGGGTTGAAATCTTTCTCCTTTTCTTATGATGTGTTGGTGCAGTGCCGTTTCTAGGCGTAACCGACATAAACGGCCGTTTAGGACCCCTGGCCGCTAGGGGGCCCCTTGGACAAAAAAAAACAACAAAACAAAACAAAAAAAAACAATTAAATATATTTTCTTTTAAATTTATTTTCATAAATGATCAGAGTGAGCAGTTTTCAAAGATTTTACAGATTTTGTTTGTGAGTGAGTCATGCCCAGGGCCATCATGGAATCGAGCCTCATTCATGCATCGCTAGGCACATTGCGTTTGGTTGTTGGGGGGTAAAAAAGATCAGCCTCCGGTAGCTTCTTTGAGGATTGCGACCAAATTATGTCTGAAAAAAAAAGATCAAGAACGTACCAATCTGGCGCGAAGAAACTAAAGAAGGAAAACAACAAGAAAAATGTTTTGTATTATTTGATTTTGCTTCGTTTTTTTTATTGCTGTAGCTTGCTTACATACTGGCTGTGCCCAGTAGCGTACCGTCCATTGAGACAGCAGAGGTCCTGGGTAAAAATCGGTTCAATTCTTAATATTATTTTTAATTTCTTCACATTACTGTGATCTCCGGTTTCCCAAGTTACTTTGTACTCTGGTTTACAGTGCAGCACTAACATGAAACGGAGAAAAAAACCCAACCAATTACATATTTCTTTCTGAAGAAGCCACCTCTTGGTAAGAATCAATGTTAAGTGAAATTCTTATTTATATTGCCGTTTTTCCCCTGCGCAATGTGATGTTTAGCTGCAATACGTTTTGATAAATCTTTTTTTTTTTTTTTTTTTTTCCAAGCACCTGTTTTTATGATGACATTAAATGTGTAACTAAACCGGTATAGCTGGCTGTATGGTTTTTTTTTTGTTTTGTTTTGTTTTGTTTTTTTCTCGTCACTTTAACTGGACAGACAGCACCAGTCTTACCAGTCTTACCAGACAGCACCAATTACCAGTCACCGCAGTGTAAGGCAACTTACATAGCAGTGAACCAAATGCAAGTCAATAAAAGTATGAACCCATCTACTTATTAATACTGATGTTATATTCTTGTCCTTTTACAATCACATATTTCTGAAATAATATGGGTCATCAAATTTTAACATTAACATCATCCAAGGGACTTGATATTGCTTTGCAGTTTGCATGAACAGTCTCCAGGCATTATAAGATGATAGCTTTTTCCTTTGTAACATGAACAGGATCTGGTTTGTTCAACATTTTTTTTTTTTTTTTTTTTTGCTTCAGTAAAAATCAAAACGTTTATTTATACATTTTATGTTTTCTGTGTGGTCATGCAAACGTTTCAAGACAGTAGGCTTAACCCTATGTTGGTTTGATGTCCCGCCAAGTGGAGTGGGCTACAAATCAAATCCTGCTTAGGGCCCCCAAAAGGCTAGAAACGGCCCTGTGTTGGTGGGTCATACATGCCTAACTGTTTTACTTTATTTAGTTTGTTTTTATTTCAGTATCCTCTAAGGTTTGAGCTGTGCATGAAGAGAACTCTCTAGCCTAAGCAGAACGAGTAGAGACAGATATGAATAACTGTGTGTGGAGATTGGTGCCCACGCAGTGGGAAGCTGCCATTAAGATCAGATATTAATGGAATTCTAGCAGCATGGGTAGATTCGGAAGATTAACTGAAAGAAAGTAAAAAAGAATTATTAATATGGACCCAATTCAGGTAGCCTGAGAAAAGCATTTTAGGGAATATAAATTCATACAAGAAACAGGGAAAATATCATCAATGATGAATCAAAAAAGAAATAATCCAAATTATCTGCATTTTCATAACACCTTTTTTCCCCCACTCTTAAAGAGTAAGTAGCGTGGTTCTAAAAAGTATAGCGTTACACGTCTCCACATGTTGCAACAACTGTTTAAAAATAACGTATCTGCCATTTTTTATTTTCATTGTTACCATCCTGACAACTTTTTACACTTAGAACTTTAACTCTGTTTCAAAGCTGTTTTCAAAATGCCCGCTCTAGTGCACTGGGGTTTGAGATCTGTCCTCTAAATCACTGCAGGAAAAAGAAAAAAAAAAGTGATCTGGCTTTTCTGTACCACATTGTGGATCGTTATTGCTGTGTTACCTGTCTGACAATGTGGGCAATAATCCTTACGCTGTCAGTGCACTAGAGCGGACATTTTCAAAAGAGCTTTGATACAGACTTTAATGTTCTAAGTGTAAAAAGCTGTCAGGATGTTAACTTTGAAAAGAGGAATGACAGGTCCGTTATTTAAACAGTTGTAGCATCACGTGGGGACGTGGAACGCTACATTTTTTGGAACTCCGTTACTTGCTCATGAAAGGATAATTGGGTTTAATTGGATAAGAATGATTGGGTTTCAGTATTTCCAATTTGTTTAAATGTCAGACAGTCAGACAGTGAAATCCAGAGTTTGGGCAGGTTCCTGCACTGCTGACTGAGAGTCTGGCAGCCCCTCTATTGGTACCAGGAACCCACAGTTGCCCAGAGCAGTTCTGCAGGAATGTCTCACGAGAGGCTGCCTCTGCTTGCCTGCAATTTGATCAGCTATTCTCCACATTCTTCCAGTCCTGTTTCGGAATGCATTCATATGTATACAAATACATAGAGGGCACTCTCTGTGAAATAACCGCTGCTCGCCAACTCTTCAAGAAGCACAATGAGTGGAAAAGAAAGTATGTTTAACCCTAGATTTGGAATCCAGAGAGTGACTTTCTTTTGATCAAATTCCAGCTCACTCTTTGTCCTCTGTTTCTTTACAGTGGAAGTCTAGTACAGCCACTCTGTGTGTGTGTTCTGTGCATGTGCTTCAAACTCACTGTCCAGGAATTCTTTGGAAAGGTGAAACCACCTGTCTGTTGTATAGAAAGGTTATTCTTGTGTGTCTCTTGTCTTTAGGTAAAGCTGTGTGGCTCAGAATGACACAGAAGCACCCCTGTCGAAACTGCCTGGTTGGGGTCTACAGTTGTCATGGGAAGGACAAAAAACCAGGGAAATGGCAGGTAATAAAGCAGCACAGTAACCCTGCCTTCATATGATAGGATAATATTACACACCTCTGGCGCTGTCAGCTTGCATTGGACCAGAGCATGCAGCGCTGGGTACGGCTGGACATGCTGTGAGGCTGTCTAACGTGCTTTTGTAATGTGGCGACGAAGGCTGGTATCTAGACAAGGACACATTCACCGCATCACCTAGGCTTTGGGAAAGTATGTGTTTCGACAGAGCTTCTAAAGAGAGAGTGAGTGTTGTAATAGTAGTCCACCTTAATAAGAGAAAGTATTGTTGTCATGATTACAGTCTTTGCGGCAGTGCTCTGAAACGTTTAGCAGTGATGCATTCTGGCAGCGATTATTATATAATTACAAACTGAATGAGAAAACAAATGTAAAGCACTGGGGTGCGGCTTTCAAAGGGCTGTATTTACAAAGCGTTGCAGAGCAGCCCTGCATTTCCAAAGGGATTAAAGACCTAGAAAAAAAAAGAGCTAGACTTGTTTGGGCAGGACATGAAAAGCTCCTGCCTGCCTGCGCTCCGGGACATCTCCGAGGGGCAGGGGGGAGAAGGGACTCTGCCTGACTTCACCTGACAGCGTGCAAGCAAAAGCAGACCCACAGAGAACCTGACGGACAAGAGTGGAGAGAGCTCCCAGGTCCTGGTGCCTTCTCATGATGTCTGTGTCAACACAATACAATACTCAGGAGTGGTATGGAAGTAGAATCACATGCAATATGTAGCACACACTTTTGTAAATATACTTACAAGATATGCAAACGGCATGTCCGCTGTCGTTGTCTCTCCCACTCTCTCTCTCTCTCTGTCCCCTGGCAGTGTGCATGCTGCTGGTTCACTTTCCAGTCCTTCATCTTTCTGCTGACTCTTTGGTGGATCTATGTATGCTGGGCTGCCTACAATGACCGGGACGATTTCAACACGTGAGTACAATGAAGCTGGATTCGTTAGGGCTGAATAAACAAGGAGAGTCAGGCCTCATGGGCAGGGGGTTGCCTCTCTCCTACAGTAACCCTCCCTGTGAATCTCACTGAGACTGTGCAGTGGTGGCTCGGAGGTATTATTTCATATCACAGCAGGTGCAACTGTTGATGGAACAAAGCAATCCATTCAGTCCTGAGAGGAGTGGGCGAACACAAGAACCAAGACTTCCGTTCTGTCACTTCATTTAGAAGGGTCGGGTTTAACCAATTCAAAGGGATGCCCAAGGTGATTTATAACGTCACTTTGTAGTGCTGCTGTGGAAAAGCAAATGAGCCGATACCTGTGGGGTTGCATTTGAGTCAGTGCAGGAAAACTGAACCAGGATAGCTCTCCTTCCTGGTAGGAGGAAAAACCTGGAGTATGGGTTTCTTGCGAGGACTGGGGTTCATGAGCCTACATGTTAAAGGAACACCTTACACCCCCTTACGTTTTGCATAATTTTCTTTTTTTCTGTTTATTTTCCTGTTATACATGTTACTGTTATATATATATATATATATATATATATATATATATATATATATATATATATATATATATATATATATATATATATAATTTTGATCTCAATGATATTGCAAATTGGAAGCCCTAATATCAGCACAGTATTTGGGAAAACTACAAAGCGGTAATGTAATTCAGTATGTTAACGTAGCATTATTCAGCAGGTTTCATTCAACTTTATGATGCAAAATATGTTAATTCTATGTGGTGATGCAAAACATTTGGCCATAGCTGTATATATGAAGAAAAGTAATTGCTAAACTGAAAACTCACATACGCACTATAATTATGCAGATGTATGTTTAGAGGGGCATGCTGTTTTGCACTACAAGGCCGTCTTGTTTTGCAGGAAGGTGTTCTCAATTCTGAGCAGCATCACAGGCATGTATGTGGACTGGTTTTTGGTGGTGCTGATCGTGACTTCAGTGTTGGTCATCTACTGCTGCCTCCTGCTGGTGAGTTTGTGTATTGCAGTATGGCTCGGATGTGCAACTGAAGGACAGACAATGCCGTCTATTTTAATGATCTAAACAGCGGTGGATCTAAATACCATCTCTTTTATATTAATCCAGCTGGAGATTTATTGACCCACTTATTAACATCTGCAGACAATAGAAATGCAGTGAAATGAGATCCTTGAAAAATCAGTAAATATAATACATCTGAGTGTGATGCTATTAAAATCTTTAAAGTAGATTTCAATGATGCTTGAAGCAATTATTTGACTTGTGGTACAAACCTCCACCTATAGGAAAAGGTTGAAATTACAGGCAGGTGGAGGAAAGAGCTTGGAATTACTGACCTTGAGATTCTTTTTTCTATTATTTTAAAATGTTATTGTATTTTTTTTTTCTTCAGGTCTTTGCGCTGATCCAGGTGGCTCTTAAAGAACCTCTGGACATGCACTGGATTCACAAGGTATTCTCAGAGCTATAGGATTTGGCAATCAGAGTTATTGATAACTGCACACATTCACTCTATGTTGCTTCCTTGGCAGTTTTGAATTGTGTCTGCAGGCAGACACAGAGGCACAGGTGACTCTGTCCGTGGGTGCTGAGTTGTCCTGCTCTGTACCCCTCACAGGTCCTGCTGTTCTTGGCAGTGGTGATTGTAGCCGCTGGGGTCGTTGGGCTGTGTTTGCAGTGGATGGAGGAGTGGGGCACAGCTTTGTTATCATTGCAGGTGTGTGCAGAATATTCATTAAGCACATCTAGCAGGTTTTTTAAATATTTTTTTTACTTTTTTTAAACACGTGTGTTGCTGTGCACCCTGACCCTTCCCTTTGCCCCTGCCAGGTGACGGCCCCTTTTCTGCAGCTGGCGGGTGTGGCTGCCGTGTCGCTCCTCGGCTGGTTTGTGTTCCAGAGATTCTTCATGGCCAAAAGGACAGGTAAGCACCGCCCAGACCCCCAGCACTGACCCCCCTGCTGAAGACTGCCACTGTTTGCTGTGCTAGTGCTTCATACTGCAGCTGTGTGTTCCCCTTGCCCTACATGGCTAGTGTCTACATTTTTTCCAGTGTTGTTTCCCTGATAAAGACCTCCACTCCCAAACTGATATTTCAAAATTGTTAAAACTTGAGTTCACATGCAAATGTAACTAACATAAAGAAGAAAAATGCAAAATGAAACAGTCCTAGCAAAACATACCCTTAGAACAGTTCCTAAAGTTTTGTGAATAGTGTCGACAATATATTAATATGTAAGCTTCTGATAAAAGTACAAAAAACGAATAATTGAGAACAATGCTGGTGTTCAGTTCTTCCCCAGTGTTGGGTAGTGCTGCCCTCTGCTGTTTGCTGGCTGTCAGTGCTAATCCTGTGTGTGTTCAGTCTCTAGGGTGTTTATCCTCATGGCTTATCTCATCGTGGTTGCTGCTGTGTTCCTGTCTCCACTGGTCATCACATCTCCCTGCCTCCTGGAGATAAGGGAGTTACCCCCCAAGCCTGCGCTGATCGGCCACCGGGGGGCGCCCATGGTGAGCTTGCTCTATACTGCTGAATTAATTAATAGCACATTTTGCTTTGCGGTTTTGTCAGTTGGAAACATGGCAAGCTTGCCTTTAGCTTTCCTGGTTTTCCGCGCCTCTCTGCGCAGCTGCTGTGGCTCATCTGGGTGTCTCTGGTGAAAGTTCTTCTCACTCTCTCTCCTTTTTAAAGCTCGCTCCAGAGAACACAATGATGTCCTTCCGGAAGAGTATGGAGTGTAAGGTGGCCGCCTTCGAGTCAGACGTGCTGCTCAGGTGAGAGACAGACAGAGAGGGACCAGAGACACTAACAGAGAGATGCACTAGGCAGATATTACAAGTGGTGTGTGTGTGTCTCTGTATCTTTAAGAGCCTTATGAAAAAAAAGACTCTGAATGTGACATTTGTCCACCAGGTGGCATTGTGTCCTATGCAAAAATCCACATTCAGAGAAACCATAGTTAGAAAATGTGCCCACCAGTAGATTCTATGCTATGTAATTTGGATGTTTAATATACCAGTACTGTAAATTCTACAAACTCTAGACATATACTTTAGACTTCCTATTGTGGCCAGCGCCAAAAAAAGAAAGGCAATCAACTATGTGCATCAATATGTCCAGTATACATCTTTACAAGAATAAACAGAAAGATGCTTTACAAGAGCAGACCCTGCGCTACAGTTGAGATTTCTTCATATCTCCAGCTGGGATGGAGTGCCCTTCCTGATGCACGACGATTCCTTGAAAAGGACGACGAACGTGTTGGAGAAGTTTCCAGAGAGAGCCAGGAACGGCAGCTCCACCTTCAGCTGGAAGGAGCTGCAGAGCCTCAACGCTGGGGCGTGGTACCTGAAGGTAATCTGACTGCATGAACCTCCTTAATGTTGTAGCTAGAGCCAACCCGAGTCACAGAGCAGTGCAGTAAATCCATTGAGTAACCTGAAAGGTGAAACAGTGGCACACAACACACTAGGAACATTAAAAACACATGGATAATTTCTTATTCAGTCAGATTAGAGACAAATGGTGTGCTTTCAATGAAAGGCATTATATAAATTGGTGCATTGTATTGCACTGTCACAGAAACATAATACCTACTACTATACCTGCAATGCTCTAAGCAGTATTACATGATGTGCTTTGGAAGTAATGTATCACCTAGATAGTAACTGACAACCAAAGGCATTATGCAGCTACTTGTAGTTCCTGAATGGAGATTAGATGTGATATAGTGTTGATATGAGTACATGCTCCACCATGCTGTATTAGCGGTTTGCCTCTCATCTATTACACGGCACATCATGCAGTAGTCTGCCAGGGCTGGCACGTCTTATGAAGATCAGCATTGCATTGTAGTATTAGCATTGCATTACGCCTCTGGTAAGACCTGATTGGCCCGGGGACAGTGATGCGAGTGGCGCCGCCCTTGTGGTTTGTTTCAGAATGACCCCTTCCAGACAGTCTCCTCCTTCTCAAAGCTGGATCAAGAGGAAGCCAGAAATCAGAGCATCCCGTCTCTGAGTGATCTGCTGAACCTGGCCAAGCAGAACAACACCTCTGTCATCTTCGATCTGAAAAAACTCTCTCCGGGACACCCCTACGAACTCAGCTACACCCAGCGCACTGTCGAGACCATTCTCAACTCCAGCATCCCGCTGCGACTGGTGAGAATACGGAGCTAACATTGCTTCAGCACACCAGGGTTTAAATAACTGAGAGTCTAGAGAAACAAGTAATCATTCAGCGCTGGAAGACCTTCCTTCCGCGGATAGCCTTTAAAGTGAAAGCACAGCGACGATTTTGTGCTGCCAAAAGGATAAATTCAATAGAAATTAATTGGGGAGGGGTGAAAGTTTTCATCAGCAGGGAAGGGCTGCAGTAATCAATTTGTCGCGGGTTATTGGACAGTAGATTCCTTTTTTGAGACGAGTCTGAGCGGTTTACAGCTTATCTTTCAAAGTACTGTTTTACCGTCTATACAGTATGTTAGCTCATCAGCCTAGTCATATCCCCTGTCTACTCCCTGCCAGGTGCTGTGGCTGGTGAATAAGAACAGGGACAAATTGGTAGCAATACCCCCTGGGTTCCAGAAGATCTATGCTGACAAGGAGGCCATGTGGGCCGGTGGGGGCGACCGGCTCAACATACGCCACTCCTTCCTGAGTGGCCAGGAGATTCGGTGAGTTTGTGTTTGGGGGGTGGGGTGGGGCAGCAACCTGCTGTTGAGACTGGAAATTGTGTTGCAGAAACGCCCAAGGGATTCAGTGCAAAGCCCTGCTCTATCCTGGCAGTGGTGCTTTAACTCCGTTTCTATTGTTCCACATATTCCAAACCTGTTCCATTGCCATGTCTTCTTTGAAGCACTAGAGGGCTCTCTTTCAAAACATAAGTGCAAGTCAAGGGAAATCACATAAAATGAAGTTGTTTTTTTTGTGTCTGTGTTTAAGGTGAAATGTAGATGTAGTACAAATGTAATCTTATAAAAAGAAGGAAGCACAATATTGTAACCATTGTAAATATACACTAAAGCAATATTATATATATATATATATATATATATATATATATATATATATATATATATATATATATATATATATATATTAGTGTTGAATTCTTTTATGGTTACAATGTACCTCTGTTTCTTTGTGTGTGTGTCTGTCGTTGTGTGTCGTTGTGTGTCTGTCCCTGTGTGTCGCTGTGTGTCGTTGTGTCGCTGTGTGTGTGTGTCTGTCCCTGTGTGTCTGTCCCTGTGTATCGTTGTGTGCGTGTGTGTGTATGTGTGTCTGTCACTGTATGTGTGTGCCGGTCACTGTGTCTGTCTGTTACTGTGTGTCGCTGTGTGTGTCTGTCCCTGTGTGTCACTGTTTGTGTGTGTCCCTCTCCCTGTGTGTCGCTGTGTGTGTGTCCCTGTGTGTCGCTGTGTGTGTGTGTCCCTGTCCCTGTGTGTCGCTGTGTGTCTGTCCCTGTGTGTCGCTGTGTGTGTGTCCCTGTCCCTGTGTGTCGTTGTGTGCGTGCTTCAGGAACCTGACTCGGAGTAACGTGACGATGAACATGTGGGTGGTGAATGAGCGCTGGCTCTTCTCTCTGCTGTGGTGCTCTGGGGTCTCCTCCGTCACCACAAACTCCTGCCAGCGCCTCAGGGACATGCAGCGCCCCATCTGGCACCTCGTAAGTATTCATTGAAGTACTTTTGCCAAGTCATTCTAAGAGAACCTGCTCAAGCTAATTAAACAGTTTCCTCGTCCTCCATAGATATATATGAAAATACCCCACCCCCCGATTCAGTCAGAAATCAGTGTTTGGGGTGACCGCTCATTTCTGTGTGTTTCTGCACAGGCACCCGACACGTACCAAGCGATCTGGATCACCGTGGACTGCTTCTTCCTTCTGGTCATTCTGGGCCTGTTCCTGCTGCAGAGGTCAGTGGGGGTGAGGGGTAGGGCACTGCATGACCTCACAGCATCTTGGTGTATTGCTTCATATGCACAGCACAGGGTCACTCTTTGTTTGACTGAGACACTATGTAGCAGCTATATCTCCTTCTCAGTATCTCTGTGTAATCCTTCAGAATCTCCACGATGATGTTTTTGAATAGATCTCAGTAATCGCAGTAATCTACATGCCATGTCTGTTCAAAGTGATTCGGACAGATTATACAGGGTTATAAAAGTGTTGCGATGCTACATACAGTAGGGTCCTGTTTAAAAAAAAAAAAAAACTAACCTAGAGAGTTGATTTGCTGATTTGAATTGGTAGAACTATGATTTATCTGTATTATTATTATTATTATTATTATTATTATATTATTATTATTATTATTATTATTATTATTATTAGGGGGGTTGATCCTTTGTTAAAACTCTTTTTAATAAAAAATACTAATAGTCAACATTGCGTTTTGGGTTACAATTTAATCATAATTTCATAATTCTACATTGTCAATTCCATTACCTTTTCAGAAAAACCTTAGCAAATCTGGAAGTGATTTTTTTTTCCATTGCTTTTTTAAAACCCAGACTCAAGAAATCAAAGTGCGTTATTTGTTGTTTTTTGTATTTTCAGGAGGCGCTTCTGGAACAACAGAGGGGGTGAGTGTCTCCTCAGGAACCTTTCCTACAGTGTATGGGTCGAAAAAATTCAATCATCAAACATAAAACTCAACTGCAATGAAGCAGCTGGCAGCTGGCAGCTGGCAGCGAGTCGACACGGTGGCTAAAATGCACTCCCGATATGAATAACCGTGCGTAAACCACATGTCTGAAGTTGGTCAAAAAAATTATTTTTTGATGATATTTTTGGTACATGTGGGGGGTTGACCAAGAAAGCAGGCTTCAGGCTCCACCCAACAAAACAATAATGAATTTGAGTAAGCCTTGTCGGCCCACTTGAGCTGGAATGACCCTGTAAACGAACGCACTTCATAAAGTGATGAAAAGAGTTTGTTGTTGTGACCTGGATTTTAGTTCTTGGAAGATCCTGTTAGCAAGGTGTGTTTGTCAGCAGGGCAGGTGCAGCCCAGGAAGTGGGAAGCCCCTGAAAGGAGATGAACTGACTGCTTCTGCTTGTCTTGTCTCTCCACAGGACGGTCTGAGCACAGTAATGGCTTCATAAACTTACTGACGGGCGAGATGGACACCTTTCTGTGAGGGTCGGGCCGGGCCGGGCCAGCAGATGGAAGGACTGTCTGAAGGAGTCCCTGCTAGAAGAAGCAGCAGCAGCATTCTGAATGCTTTCTGTTCAGGGCTGCTGAACAATATATTTTTTCTGGGAACTGAGTAGCTGACTTGGGAATCTGTATCTCTGGGATTGATGCAACTCTCGTCAGGACTAGAAGGAAGTTTTTATTCGGTGTGGGGGGGGGGGGGTTGGTCTTGGGTTACCTTTTCTCTGAACATATGGGGGGGCCCTATACTATACTGAACAGATGTGCGCCCCCCTTCAACCTGCTCTTGAATATATGTTAACAGACTGTGCCAAACCCCCACCCTCTCTCCTGTGGGGAGCAGGCAGGACCTGTTTTGATCACTGAAGTTCACCATCACTGCTATGGTTAAGGTTGTGTTTGAAGGTGTTCACTATTGTATACTGGTCAACAAAATCGGGGCATTTCAGACATATTTAAAACATTAGTATTAACACGCCTTAAGTACACACAAATATATATAATCTCAGTATTTCCGTTTCAAATTCTAGAATATACCTCAGATAAGTGCTGTGTGTCTATTTGCTCGAAATGGAATATAGAACAGTATGGTAAAAGCTAAGTATACTATTTATCATGTTTTCATTCTTCTCATACCACCCCCAGTTTAGATTAAAAAATCAAGTCATGGCTTCTGGGGCAAGCATTGACAAGAGTGCCTTCCAGCACTTTGCAGACTCTTGAGGCATTGCCCATGTGAGTATTAAAGCTTGCTACTGGGGATTCCCACTGTGGGGGCTATGCTTGGCAGGATAGTGTGGTATTACTGAATATTACTCACAACAATAGCACTGAACATTCAATAACGAAGTTCCCCCTGATTTTGTTTTCTTTAAAAGGACAGAATTATGTGTTAATGTTACAGAATGAGAAATGCAAAGCTTAAGGAATGTCTAATGTCTAATGTATAATCTAATGATCCGGTCAGTGGCGGATATGAATAACTACGTGTTTCTTCATTCCTATAGACCCCGTTGAATTTCATTGCTTCATTGGAGTAATCGCACTGAAAATTTGCCCCATCATTTTTGCTCCAACAAAACCCCAAATTGATAGCCCTATTTTTTTGTTGACTAGTAACCCTGTTATTTTCATATAATATTATAGAAATATCTGGTATTTTTGTATTAAATAAAAAGTGTTGTTTTTTAATAAATATTTTCTAGATTCTGGTGAAATGAATTTGAAATATGGGCAGTTGTGAAGTAAATGAAAATAATGTCTAATAAAAAATAAAGCAATACCTTTTTGCTTCACTCCTATATAGTGTGCTGAAACAATTAAAAAGGTATAATTAAGCTAATGAATAGTTCAATTAAGGGTTCAGTTAAGTAATTGATAACTCTGCAGGAAAACCAGTGGACACAGAAGATTGGGAAACCCTGGGCTAGACCATCGTCCTGTGTAGGGGTACAGTTTGAAATTTGTACAGTTTCTTACTGGTTTAAATTGCACTTTTCCCCCTTTTTTGAGTGGGTGTGTTAAATCTTCACTGTTGGAAGATATGCTGGATTTGATCTATCTGTTTCACCAGGCGATTGTATATTTTCTCATTTGTTATTCAGACTTGTTTTGCAAAGTCAGCAGAATGTATACGTGCTTGCTCTATTTGTACGGGTGTTGGTGTATTATTAAAAGTGTCTGTCTTGTGAAGAGAGTTGGGAAGCTGTTTGGAATTAATTGGTTCAGGGCTCCTGCATCTTTGACATTTATAAAGATAACATCTGTTATGCTTTAGATACCAATGTGCCACTAGATAAACCAAACTGACATGCTTTGATGTCTATAGATCTTGGTCGTCAGACCTTTGCTGCAACGATTCACACTGCAGACAGTGGAAGATTTACACCTGGCATGTTTCATATTCAAGAATACAATACCTACAATGCATATATTTCTAGGAAATGTTGTAAACAAAATTAAAGTAGCCTAGACTGATTTATTTATTTATATATTTATATATATATATATATATATAGTTATATATATATATATATATATATATATATATATATATATATATATATATATATTAACTAAAAGAAAAAGATTTTGACTTATTTCAATAAAGTGCTGGTGTACCAAAACTCCAACTAGACCTATCGATTTCCCTTTGTAGTTAAAGGTGTTTTAACTTTAGTGCCAGGGTCTCCTTTTCTTTCAAGGCAAAGGGATTTGTGAATGGCAGGTAACTTTCTTTCTGGTATGTGCTGCTTTCGAGGCCATGTGGTCACTGTAAGGTACTGCAGGCGAGTTCCACCCTCTGAAACAGAGGAGGGACGCCGCGGAAAACACAAAAACACTTACTTTTTTTTTTTTTTTTTCATAAGAGCGATGTTACTCACTGAGCTGTTTCATTCTCCACAGACTGGGAGCGGATCCGTTAGAAAATAACGTACACTATAAACTTTTAGAAAGTTTTGTATTATTATTATGTTTTTGTTTTAATAAAGAAAAACAAGTCGCTCGCAATTCTAACCAATCGAGACGACGAGCTGGGAGGCAATTAAATTGGAGTGAAGGATTCTGTTTTTTTTTGTTTTTTTTAATAAACATACATAATAAAAAATATATAGTTTGATAAAGGCATGTTGGAAAAGACAGCGCGTGAGGAGTAAAATAGTTCTTCAAACCAGACTGCAATGGTTCATAAATACGGTAAGTGCATATGAGACGTGCTGTTTATTTATTTACCAATTTCTTTATCAGTACCACATGGCTTGTTATAGTCGCGACTTGCCTAGTTGTTATCGACTAATATGCTATTTACTGTAATCCATTTGTCACAAGACTATTCTGGAGGTGCTTGTTTATTTTGTCAACACGAAAGTTCCGAGCAAATAAGCGCCTTTTGAACTAAATCTGATCGCATCCTGGGCTTGAGAGGCACCTGTTTCTCTAAAGCAATTGAAGCGCGTTAACGAAAGGTGCTTGCTGTTAGTTAAGACAAATACGCGATTAAGCAGAAGACTTCGGATAGCTTTCGGTTTTAGGGTATTTCGCTATCGTGTTATGTTTTGCAAGCGAAATGTTCCGTTCGAAATCCCCTAGGGAAACAGGAAGTCTTTCTTTCCTTTTCTTGGAAGGCTTTATTAACACGTTAACCTCTCGGAGCGTCTGGAAACGAGCCACAAGGTGATAAAGTAAGTGACAAACGCGGAAGGGGTTTGAGCACAGAACCGCTCCACCTGCAAACGAGCGGATTTTGGCTGGGCGGACGGTCTGGGTCGCAACGAGGCAGTGGCTAGATTCCAAGAGAAAATTACCCAGTGTTGGCTAGAAATAACTCCATGTACTCGGTTTTACCAATATGATAAACCCCCCACTCGCCAAACCAAAACAAAAGAGGCAAAGTAAAGGGTGTTCTGTGTTTCTAATACAGTATTTCACTTTCTCCAGAAACGTGTTTCCAGACAAGTTCAGTGTTTATCAGAGAGACCCTTGTTCAGTTTCAACATGCTTGACCTCTTCGAATAAAGTCAAAGCATTTAAGGCCTGTGACCTATCCAGTGTCTATATAAACCCCTGCCCCTCACTGGTCTTCACACTGGGGGTGGCGTTACCTGAAACGCTTGTCCACTTGGCTTACACGAGGAATCTATTGTAATTAAGGTGTTGCAGATAATAAAAAATAACAGAAACTATGAAAACAATGTGAAATTCCTGAACTGCTTCTAACACTCATGACATTGCACCAGGCTATTGCCAAATGCAATACCAAAAGTCTTTAGGAGGCTAGGCGTGTATGAAACAAGTTTGGTGAAGATTGATGCAAACTCCAGGCATCGTGTGACTGACAGACAGACTGGCACGATCACAGAGCACAAAGGGCCCTTGCTTTGATACCCAAGAAACCCCAGTTATCTTTGGCACAGCGGTTGTTTTTTTGTTTTTTTTTTGTTTTGTTTTTTAATAATGTATTAATATTTCAAAGTTTCCTCTAAGTTTCACACAGCTTTCTTTGCGATCCCTCTCCAGACACGCAGAGGGCAGTGGATTTGCTGGCACAGTACCAATCCAGCCTGACCAGCCCAGAGGAGCAGACCTTGAAAGCAAACGTGGCCAAAGTGTCCAGCGTCTTTGGGAGCCAGCTCTTCCGTGCCTTGCTGGGTAAGACAGCGCCCCCCATGTGTGCACTGCTGTCTTTCATATTACATTGACTCACATCCAGGGGGGGGGCTGAATAAGAAGCTGAAAACCTGAATTCACACCCCCAAAATAAATAGTCAAGGCTTGATCTTGTGCTCGTTTTTTAAAGTGTATGCACTGTGCATGTTTAAGCAGACCTGTTAACAACTGGAAGTTTGCAGTAAGGCAGTGTCCACCTTGGCTGTAGCTGTTCTGCGACTTGGGGGTGACAAACATGTTAACTATTGTGAAAGTACGTTGTGGGGGACCCTAATAAACGTTGACCACAGTAATTCTGCTTGGTAATTTTGCAGTTTTGCCATGGTTTCCCATCGTCGTACTGTGCATTTAACCCAGGTTGCTATGGTTTGCCATGTCTTGAAATATGCTTTACCCTATCTCGCATGCGTTCATGAGCTTTATTGCGCTTCGTTGTGCTTTTAATGTGGGAAACTTTTATAAGGGGAACTTTGAGCTCATTTCAAAATCTGCAAAGCCCAGCAAAAGTAATGTTCTCAGCGGTTCTTTAGATAAAAGGGTTCTTCACAAAGAACGAACACACTTGATACAAACCCCCGTTATCCATTAGTTATCCAAAATATTCATAAGGCTTCATTGGTAATAACCATATCAGTGCCTGTTTCAATGGGACTTTCACTTACATAATTAACATCCTTATAATAAAACACTGATAAGTGAAATAAGTCTTGCTCATGCATTGTTAATGGCTAATAAATGATCACTGATTCGCTTCCCTGCAGATAATTCAGCAGCTGGTGTGCAGCAGTAATCTTGCCTGACTGTGCCTTGAAGACCAGTGTTTAAATACAAGGGGTGTTTATTTCTAGTTGTCTGAACTTTAACATTTTACACATTAGAGTAAAAAAAAAAAAAAAAAAAAACATTTACGTATTTCATTGTATGCAGTGCTACCAGGTGGCCAAATGTTGTAACTGCAGCAAAGATATCAAAAAGAAAAATGCAGTTTTTTTCAGTACAGCCCTAATTAAGATGTCAACTGTATGTTTATGGCAAGCAAACAATGTTCTTAAAGCTGACTTACAGGTTTAGAAAATTGATTTTGATCAGAGTAGCCAGCTTTTTAAGAATTGCTTTTTACCAGTAACTAATAAAAAGTGTATTGAACTCAGACCAGACAGACAGTGTTGGATACTGCTGGCATTCCTATCAGGGTTACCACCATGTCATAACAGACCCTTAATCTTAAGTGTTCCCAGATTTAGCAGTGCATTCCTGTCCTTGTGGCTCCCCCTCTCTGTGTGTAACCTCGAGCTGGTCTTTGTGTAGGTGGAGGGAGGTCTGTATCAGCTCTCACTGGTATTGCTGCCTGAGTTCCACTGGCCTCAGCAGATTGGAGACCTCCTGTTTTCAAGGGAGTCTGTTATTGTGCTTCTAGTTCGAATTTATTAAGCTGCAATATCGTTGTGCTGTGATGCCGTGAATCACAATGCCATGAATCACTCCCGCCAGTAGAAAAAAAAGGGGATTTCTGTGTGGAATTTAATTGGAATTTAAGACTAGTTGTTTGCCAGTGCGGTGTAATCTGAGCCACTCTCATTGGATTTTGTAATGTTTTTTGCATGTGTGTGTGGCCTTGCTTGTTGTGTGTCGTGTGTTGAACTGGTGAAAGGTGAATTCAGGCACGGCTACCCCTTTCTTATAATGCCAGGGCAGAGGTGACTGGAGAATTCCATTCCCAGCATTGCACAGACAGCGTGGATATCAGTGCAGGAATGCGTGCGGGGAATTCTACTGGAGAGGAGCTGGAACTGGCTGTGGCGACAGGAGCTGCTGCACCACCTCTCCCAGGATTGCCTCTACCCGATTGCCCTCTTATAGCGTTGGTGGTGCTGTCTTTCACAGTCGCGGTACAGTTGAGAGACAGTCTTTAACAGTGTCACATCACCTTTGTGGTAATGATTCCTCTGTCTTCCCGGTGCAGCTGGACTGTCCTGTCTCCAGTGGGAGTCTCAGTCGCGCAGAGATGAGGGCACAGGGCCAGTCAGGCTGGACTCTGAAACACTGCATGCATGATTGAGCAATCAGGAACAAAGGTCTCCTTCATCGCAGACTCATCCTTTTGTTCACACTTGCTTGGGGGCGGCTGAGTGCTTCAGTGGGCTAAAACACCCTGGTCCTCCCTCTTAACTAAACAGACAGAGAGTTCACAAGCAGTTCACATTCATTCATTCATTCATTCATTATTTACTGCTCTATGAATCTATGTCTTCCTTTTTATCTGTATGTGTGTCTGCCTATCTGTACTGCTCAATGCAGTCTAAGGCTAATAGGGTATAACAGTATGTATCCTGTATCAAATGAGAGACCATTGTTTTCACAACACAGCTGTATCTTTTATTCAAAACAAACCACATATTTACACAACTGGTGGTAGAAACCGAAATGTCTGTAGTTCAGTGTTACAAAAGAACAATCAAACAGTTAACACACCCAAAGCAGTGCTACATAAGTGTTGGAGTTGTTTTAAGCACATTTTCTATAAATAACCTTAACATTTCTGTGTACATAGACCCCATTCATTTGTGACTGTCATAGTGAGATCATTAGTGTGTTTGTATTAGCAACACACACACACAGAGGAGATTAGATGAATGAAGGCATTAGCAGTGTCACAATGAAAGACGGCTCCTCTGCCTGGTGAAATGAGATCATTCTGTGCTGCTTTCACCCTCGCACTGACACACTGCCCTGAGAACGGAAAGTTTTACTCAGCTGGAACTAGTGAAGTAACAGTCAGCAAGTTAGGAGGCCAGTCAAATAAAACTGTCAGATTCTGAGCCAGACATCAAGCCCCTGGAATAAGGGAATGACACACAGGCTCAGACTGTAGAAACCAGCTTCAAGAGTAAGGCTGTTTTTAAGGTTGGTTAAGTAAAACTACAGTACTTTTAAGCAAATTAAGTTTAATAAGTGAATTCCCTGGGTACATATGTTTGGCAGGCCATCTTTTGCTTTTTTTCACCGTCACAGTTTAGGAATTTTTTAACAGATTACTGTGGTCTGGTATGTTTTTAAATATGCTTGAGATGAGAAAGGGGTTTGTTTCGAGCTTTTAAAAGACTCTTGACCTTAACTTTCTGTGCTGTATTTCAATGGGCTTTGTCCTACTGGACTGGTAATACTGGTATGTTTGTTGAAATTATATGGTCTTGTTGCATTGTTTTAATTGTATTGCATAATAAGAGTCTGTAAGAGTGTAGGGGTGCTGGTAGGGGTTTAGGGGGCAGGTGGATCTCGTTAGAGGACAGCATATTGTCACCCACACACACGCACATGCACACACGCACTGTACGCTCACATACACACACAGCAGGATGAGTCACTGTCCTGCCATGCTGCAGCAATGGGATTAGCACAGCGTCCTCTGCTCTAAATGCTTAATTCCTTTATCTGCAGTTCCCTGAAATCGTTCTTAGCAATGATTAAACTAATTTGTGTTTTTCTTACGTGAGCTCAAACCTTTTTTTTTTTTTTTTTTTTTTACACCTTTGAGCTGTTACTGTAAGACAAGGGCGCCTCTTTGTGCAGACTGTGGAGCTGCTGATGACATCAGAGAGATGTCATGGGGTGTGCGGTCAACAGATCTCACAGCAGACAGGAGCAGTGGGGTCTGATGATGAGAGCTGAGGGATTGGGCGGTAATGTGTCCCATTGGTTAGAACTAAGGGAATGGCCGGCTGTGTGGCCCAGGGTTTAGAACTAAGGGACTGGACAGAAGTGTGGCCTAGTTGTTATGATCCAAAGAATGGTAGGCAGCGTGACCCTGACTTGGCTGAGGTGTGTGGCCTAATAGTCAATGTGTAGAGTGACTGGGCTGAAGGTTAGCATTGCTCATTCAATATCCAGGCAGAATATATCTCAACTATCTCTTTAATGGAGAGACATTGCTTCACCAGGTGTCCTAATTTTAATTTTACTTTATTTGGATTTATTTTTGAAAATGTAGTTTCTGGAAGGACTGATACAAAATGTTTGCTCCGTCTGTGATGCAAAATATAAATAGAATCTGCAATTCTGACCTGCAGATGGAGCAAGAGAACAGAAAACATAAGATGTGACGAGCCTAGAGCCACAATTCATCTCTACCGGGAAAGAGTGCTAGTTCAGAACTACAGCTCCTAAAATTCAAAGCTGTTCAAGCTTCATAAGTATATATATATATATATATATATCTATATATATATTATATATATATATATATCTATATATATATATATATATATATATGTTCTTTCAGCCCAAATGTACAGAGCATACTGATTCAGTGAAGTGCACTTCTGCCCTGGTGTGTTGCAATACAGACTATCCTGAGCTCCCCCAGTGCTGTCCAGTAGGTTTTAACCCCCTGTCAATCCCCAGGAGATATGGCATCAATTGCCAAACCAGCTTTGTGTTTCACAGTGTGGAGTTCAAATATGAGTGAGGCTGGAATTACTTTGCTACCAGTATTCCTAGTTGTGGTTTGCGCTATTTAGTACCTCCAGAACTGGGATTATTTGGGGTTTAATTAATATTACAAATGGTGACTCATGAATCTGTGCAGTGAGATGCACATTCAACACATCGAACACAGGAAGCCAGGGACTGTATCAAATGTTACAGCTCCCTTATATAATACAATGTAATACACTGAGTATTTATAAGGGTTAGATCAACCAAATAAATAGCAGTCCTGTATTGCAGTATTAAATCCAATAATAAAGGTTGCTAGGAGTCAGTTCTTTGTTTGTATTCTCTTTGCCTTGTCTAATTCCTGATGCCCAGGTAAGCACAGTTCTGGGGTGTTTTGAAATCTTTATAAGATTATTTTATAGTTTATTTCTGAGACATTTTACAGAACACAGATGGCACTAGAAACCTTCCCCAACACTCCTTGTCACAAAGACTAACAACATTGATACTTCTGAATAATACAAGATGAACAGCAACGCATTCAGACCAGCTAGTTTAAAAAAAAAAAAAAAAAAAAAAGACTGGATTGATTTGGGAGTTTGGTGCCTGATCTAAAAGTTGAGCTTCACTCTCTCTCTCCAGATATCCAGGAATGCTATGAGGTCACACTGAGGCTGAACAGCCGCGCAGAGGACCAGGAGCCTGAAATTGGGGAGAAGACGGGAGGATCAGGAGGGGGAGATGAAAGCTGGGAGGTATGATATTGATTGAAGCTCTGCAGCCTCTTTAGTGTCTGCACAGGTTTAGACAGGAACACCTCTCACTCAAGCTCAGGTACTGGTACAGTGGACCAGCGCTAGGTCTGGGGTTATTAAAATAAGCTGGAATTTGAGCTCTGGCCTGATCACATGTCTATGCCTCTCTAATACGGTGCCTCATCTGAATGTATGATATTGGGAGGGACATTGGATAAAATGAGCAGATTTACCACAAGCCTGATTCATCGGACTGCTTGCTCCTGGTCATCTAAATGATAAACCTCAACAATGATGATTCTGAAGCCCCCAATTAGATCCCAGGCCAATACCAGTTTCAATCCCTGCCTGTTTAATGCAGATAGCTGGCTGCGGAGATCAGGGCTCTCACCCTGAGTTGGGACGGCTCCCTCTGCAGAGGCCCTGCTTAAGAAAGCTAAATGTATCTAACAAATCTGCTTTGCCAGCGCTGCTCAGAGCACATTCTGTGAAAGCGTCCAGCAAAGGGCTCATTATGATTCCAGGCGTGCAGTCATCAGAGTATAGGATTGGAATTCAATCGAATGAGCCTGCGCGTTCTATCATTTGGCGCAGAGCAGCAGAAAAAGAGGGAACTAATGACCGAATAGGACTGGACTGAGAGCAAGGTCTGTTGAGATTGCTGCTGGCTAATATTCCATCCCCTACAAGTTTTCACAAATGGGGTCTTGCTTCCATGTGATATAATATATATATATATATATATATATATATATATATATATATATATTATCAGCTTCACTGATTTCCTGTTGATACTGGGCAATATAATGAAGTTTGTATCAGTGTTGCACTGGAAGTGACCTCATACGCTGGCACAGCTAGCAGCAGCTACTGCCACCAAGGTTAGTCTAGGATGGCTGATGGAGCCTGGCTCTCTACCACAACAAACAGCGTCTTGGTCTCTGACTCTCTTAAAGTACTTCCCCAGCAGTAAGTGATATATAATACACTCAAACGAACTGTTCAAGCCATTACGAAGCAAAGTAATGTCGTACTGGGCTGATGGGTTTAGTTTAGATGTTCAGGGAGTGGCTTATCATTAATTAAACTGAAGCGCATGAATGCGGGACACTCATTGCAAGTTGAATCAGAACAGCCCTGGTCTATCTTTGTAGTGGCACATCTGGCAGTGTCCTGCCCTGAATAAGTGTTGTCACAAACCTGGCACAGCTGTCGCTCAGGGTAACCGTCAGGCCGAGCGCAGGTCACTAATGAAAAGGCAGCGAGACAGATCAAGCCCTGATAAAAGGAAGACGAGTTTCTGCCGTGTTAAGGTCCCCAGTAAAGCTTTTTAATATCACGAGCTGGCGCAATGGTAAGAACGTTTCGGCTGCCTGATTGCCCTGTTTGGACTTCTGCCGAGCAGTTTGGTTGGTACTTCAGTCTTGACACAGGCCTCCATGAGTGATTGCAGTCTCTCAGAGCTCAGAGAGCTGAATAAACACGGAGAGATGGGCTGGCAGGCTGGATGGCTGGCTCAGGAGAATGAACATGCAAGGATCAATCTTCATCAATTGGGGGGGGGGTTGTTTCGAAGGCTGCCTGTGCCGTAGTTCAATGGAAACAAGCAGATCCACTGCTGGCCTTGGAGCAGCTGCGCTGGCAGGCAATAGAGATGGCTGGAGACTCTCTGCTGTCTCTCCTCCTCTCCCCGTCTTAGGCCCCTCAAAAGGTATGCATTGTCTGGCTAGTCATGCAAATGCAAGGCAAGCTTCATCCAACACCTTCACGAGCACACCTCAGTCCAGGCCTGACTGTGACCTTATTGGCTCTGTAATGTTCCCCCACTAAACTCATGCCATTTGTTACCTGAGCGAGAATCTAAAACTCCAGAGGTGAAAGACATGAGCAACAAGAAAATTAGACCACTGCACCACCTAGCACTGTCGCTGCAAGCATTCCATGTGACAGACAAATTCCCTGTGTTTATACTCTTTTCATGAAGGATCGTCTCTGCTGACGCAATAGCTGATGGTTAGGATAATCTTCCTGTTCATTTTTCGGCAGTTGTGAGCCACTCTCCTTCCCATTAAAGACAGTTTTACCCAGGTGTTAGCAGTGGTTCACAGATAGTCACAGGTCAAGGACAAAGAGAAGACTAGATTACTTACACAGACCACTCAGCCCAGAAGTGATTGATTTATCTTAATGGGCTCAAAAGTGTTCAATATTTAATAGCACCGGGCCGCTGTCCTCTGTCAGTCAACACAGCACAACTCAAGGGATAAATCTTTACCTCGATCTCAACACACAACACAATCTCAAGACCCATATTATTATTTCAGTGCTGTCCCGCTCTCAAAAACCCTAATAGACAATGAAATCCATCAAGAGTATGAGGAATAGTTAGAAACCAAAGCTGTGGGACCATCCAGGTACCTGTTCTGCATACCCTCTCTCCCCCATCAGGGGGCTGTATGGTTGAAGAACAAGGACTCCAGACAAAAAGGCAAAGAAAACAGCTTCCATTGCTCTAGTACAACAATCAGGCCCCTGTTTGGGATATGGCTGGGCCGGGCAGGCAGCGGTGAATCACATCAGATTGGGTTGGTGTGTTATGAGCTTTTCTGAATCAAGCAGCAGTAAATCCCATTCAGTTTGCAATGCCCCTCGATGCCAGATAGCTGTAGTAACAGAGACGGATTCCTGTTTGTCAAAGCTCTTCACGCTTGCCAGGTTTTTAATTGCTGTTTGTTTTTTTGTGTGGCCTTGATGATCAGGGAGGAGGAGGAGATTGTGCTGTTCTAACATAATCCCTGATTCCCATAAAACACTGACTAATGCACATTGTGCCTCCTGCTGGCCACAGCACAGCATTAGGAAACCCACTGGTGAGCATGTTAAAAGAAACCCTGGAACTGGTTCCTTGGAGTACCCCGGCAGCATCATAAGAGACTGAACGGGAATTAAATACACAAAGTGTGATGGTGAGAGTTGCACAGTATTGCTTTGTATTTTTCTGCTTCGATTATAGAGATTGTGCTGTACTGTGTGTTTCAGAGAACAGCCCCAGCTTGCCAGGAGTCTGGATTGGAGGGTGGTGAAGAGCCAGCTCGAGTTTGGGTGACCACACTGAGGACCTCACAGAAAGTGGAGCGGGTGTGTGGCCTGGTGGCCCACACTCACGTGGAGATTCCCAAGGTCAGTTGGGATCAGGAGCTCGCCATTGGGAGCTGGGGAAAGGCAGGAGCTCGGGCTACACTGCCAGGGACAGACCTTCACCAGCTTGTGTTAACACTCTTTACTCTGGATACTCTTACAGTTAGTTTCATGTTTTTAGTAGTGCAAGGTTTCATCCCAGATATGAAACCCGCCTTGTTTTTTGTTAGTGTGGAACTACAGAAGGGGAATCAGAAATCAATCAGAAAACTCCAGGCTGCAGAGTAATGCCACTGCAGTGGTACCCTGGGAAAACAAGGTGCAAAATTATTTTGGATTATTTAGATTGATTGATGTCCTTCACCCCCACCCCCACCCCATATCTAATATTGTAGACTAGCAACCTCACAATGCAATAGATGCCTCTTATTTTATTATCTGAGTTTGTGTGTGTGTGTGGGGGGGTTTTGCTGTCCAGATGGAGAGAGAGAGATGAAGCATTTCCGTTCCAGTTGGGGAATCTCTGTCTCTCTCTCCTCACTCTGTCTTTGATGATTGATGAGGTGTCATGTCAGCCTGATTCTGCAGTTTGTTCTGCAGTAGCTCTGTGTTGCTCAGCAGGAAAGCCCTCGGACAGCTTCTCAGCAACAGTGTTATTGACTCCTGAACCCAGCGACTTGTGTAACTGCTTTGTCAAGCAGATCAGACTTGGGGGAAACTGAGAATCTGACACCTGCAAAGGGTCTCTAACCCCTCGGCTCTTGGCACAATCTGTCTGGGTTGCCAAACAGGGCAGCTGCTGAGTGCTGCTTACACAGCAGGTATGTTGTGCAATATTATAGGTGCCACAGGAAATAGATGCTGTAGGGGATTGTCTGGAATTGATGTATTTCCCTTTTGCTTTCATTTGGATAAGTTTTGGTGGTATTGTTTCTGCTGCAGTTCTCTGACTCCCCACTAGGGAGCACCGTGTTCACCCATCTGGTGGTGCAATTTGGTTTGTGTCAGTGTAGTCCTGGGCAGATATTTCTCCAGGATAAAATTACGAAGATCAATCATCTTGTTTTCAGGCTTGCCCTTTTATTCATTAATGGAGTCTGACTAACTGACTGGGGCTAACACTAAGGGGTACTGCTGGCCTTAAACACATTAACCTATGCTATTACCTTTTAATACGCCCTCAAACAGATGGCACGACACTCTCATCAGCAGATGAAACCCTGCTTCTCTGCAGAGATCTGCCAGGATCGGAGTGCCGTGGCTGCCCTGCTCTCTCAGTGTAACCCAGTGAAATCTCTCTTCAGTGTAGGAGATCCCTAGCAGCTACGCTGACAGGCTCGCAGAGAGTCAGAACTGAAATGGACACTGAGCGCGCTCAGCCTGGCTTAGGTTGCTATGGAAACCTCATCCCTCCCCCTGCATCCCCACATGCTCAGAGGGCTCGCACTGTTCTCTGTGGTTTGAGTGTCTCTCCTCATTAGACTGGAGGTAAAGGGGTTCACTGCCAAATTTAAGAGTGTTACGACCGGCACTATCTCCCTGCCTACGTCAGCAAACTATGTCAGCAAATCCTTTTACTGTACATCTCTATCTTTCTGTATCCCAATCGAAGTACCTGTGCCTCTATTTCCTCCCACATGGTTCCCTCGCTCCCATTTATTCCCCCATCTCCCCCTGCTTCACAGGCTTCTCTGCCTCCTCTCGTCCTTCTCTCCATTTCCCTGCAGTCTCCCTTTTTCCCCTGTCATAATCCTTCTTTCCAATCCTTTCCTTCCCCCGTCTCAGTCTCTCTCTCTCTCTATCATTATTCTGTCAGCAGGCTGTGTGCTGCCTGCCGAAGCAGCTGCTTGCTGCCACCCATCCTATTAATAGGAGCTGCAGCGCCGGCCCTTTTGTTTTCCCTGTGATTGCAGCTGCGGGACTGTGCAGCTCTGAGAGCTGAGTGCTGCAGCGTCATCGCAGAGGCTCGTTGTCACTCAGGGACCCGGTGCCAGCTTGGTTCTGGTCCCGCTCAAGGTCCAGCCTTCCCTGCAGCTGGGGTCCTTGTTCATGTTAGAAAGATTTTTTTTTTTTTTTTTTTTCGATTTGCTGCACAAGCGAAGAATTTAAGGAAATAATGTGTATCAGGCAGTGTGGTCCCCTGGTTAGTGCTGAGAGACTGGGAGGCAGATTAGCTTTTTGTGGTCTGGACTGGGGGATTGTCAGGCCGTGTGGTTTAATGGTTAGTGCTGAGGGACTGGGAGGGAAAGTGATTTAGTGGTTAGAACTCAGGGGCTGCTTTCAGTTATTTCAATTAGCTGTGTTTGCATTAGGTATTTGTAAATGGTAAGTGTGCTTCAAACCCAATCCTTTTGTAATAGAATAGTTCCCCCTGTGTTCTCAGCATTGAGAGCCATCATTGTCCTTAGCCTGACGACACAGACAGACTGAACTTCCTGTAGCCTTATATGGTCATCTCTCTTGTCAGGTGACCAGAGCCTCAGAAGTAACCTTTGTGAGAATGCAAAGAAATTCTAGAAAAAAAAAGTACATTGTGAAATAAAGGAGTCAAAGAGGGTGCTGTTTGGCAGCCCTGGGTTATATAACAGGGTTAGCAAAGCAGGGGTGCTGTGAGACTAATAGGTGCGGAAACTGGAGCTTGGGCTGGTCTGAATTGCTACAGATCTCACCCCTGCTTCCTAAATCAATCACAGGGTTGCCTACTTTTAATTTGTCAAGAGGGGTCAAAGGCTACCCGTTTAATTTCCTCCAAAATGTTCTTTACTTGATTGGATTTCTCTTTATATATCACCCTGATTCCATGCTGTAGTTAAAGGAATAAGAAAGAATGCAAGGATTATTGTGTACATGATAGCAGTGTGGCTTAATTGTGAGGGCTAAGTGACTGGGAGGCAGTGTGGGTTGAACCGCTAGACTGAGAGGAAAAGTAGTATGGCTTATTATTTGAGATAAAAGAACAGACGGCAATGTGGCCTCGTGGTTAAATTTAAGAAAAGAAAGGCAATACTCCATGTACTGGAGTTCAATTCTGGTTGCCCATGTTTGTCCTGTACTTTAAATGGTACTAAACATGCAGCATAAAGGGAATAGGGAGAGACGGGCAAATCAGTTTTGGTCCCAGAAGGGATTTTGGGTAATCACAGAGCGTGGGACAGCGCCTCTGCATCCTCCCTCACAAAGCATGGGACAGCGTCTCTGTGCATCGTCCATCACAGAGCATGGGACAACGTTTCTGTGCAGCCTCCATCACAGAGCATGGGACAGCGTCTCTGCCTCCTCCATCACAGAGCATGGGACAGTGTCTCTGCATCCTCCATCACAAAGCATGGGACAGCGTCTCTGTGCATCCTCCATCACAGAGCATGGGACAGCGTCTCTGTGCATCGTCCATCACAGAGCATGGGACAGCGTCTCTGCATCCTCCATCACAGAGCATGGGACAGCGTCTCTGTGCATCCTCCATCACAGAGCATGGGACAGCGTCTCTGCATCCTCCATCACAGAGCATGGGACAGCGTCTCTGTGCATCCTCCATCACAGAGCATGGGACAGCGTCTCTGCATCCTCCATCACAGAGCATGGGACAGCGTCTCTGCATCCTCCATCACAGAGCATGGGACAGCGTCTCTGCATCCTCCATCACAGAGCATGGGACAGCGTCTCTGCATCCTCCATCACAGAGCATGGGACAGCGTCTCTGTGCAGCCTCCATCACAGGCGCTAATTAGTGGGGCGTGGGTGTGAGAGATTGTGGGAAATTGGGACAGATTTAGCTGCTTGGAGAAATTTCTATAATTGCAGCCTTTTACACAATAACATCCTGGAGGTTCTGGCTCCGGAGTTACACAGCTCACTGTCTGCAAGGTGTCAATTCACTGGGAGTGCGTCTGCCAGCATGGAAATAGTTTAAATGTGTAGCCTATACAGGAGCGTGCCCAGTAGAAACGGTCTGATTTAAACTGCCTGGAACTGTTTTTTAGGTAATACAGTCTGTCTAGGTGAGGCAGGTCATGATTAGTGCTGTAAAGCCAGCAATATATTGTGTGTCAGATAGTTCGGAGAAGCACATCCGGACAGCATTGTTGTTCTACAGGAAACCAGAAAGGATCATTGGGCTCACTCTTGGAACCTGTCAATGCTGTGAGAGATCTGGGGCCAGTTTTGCTTCATCCATTTGTAAGATACGTAGCAAGAAAGACAACATGGCCCATTCATCTCGGACAAGTATATGAGAGCTGTTACTTGTTTAATGAAAATATTACAATCCATGAACACAGAGGCAACAGTAAATGTGCGTTCCCATTTCTATACAGAGCATCTGAGACATGCTGCAGCCTTCTTCTGCTCCCTCCCAACCTCTACCCTCCTCACTCTCCCTCTCTCTCGCTCGTAGAGACGATGCTGGCGATTCACTTGTTCAGACTGAAAAGATCTACTCCTTTTTGTTTTGCTATATATAATCTTAAAAGGCAAAGGCTACCTTTCCTGAGGGGAGTAAGGCGCACCGAGACTTCAGCTCACTTTCTCTCTTCCTTTCTCTGCCTGTACTGCGGTATACTGTAGCAAAAGCATAACAAAGTGTACTTAGGCACAGGCAAGCATGATTAATCACAGATAAGTATCTTAAACCATGCTACAGTAATATGCATAGTATAGACATGGGAAAAGCACAATAAACCGCCAGATTAAAGAGACGTACTCGTACAGCAGAAGCCTGCCACTGTGCACTAAGCAGCCTGTTGGCGCATTATGAAGCTTGCTACTTTTCCAGTAAGTGCGTTGAGCGATGGCCATGATGTGATAAAAGGTGCGCAGCCCCTTTAAGAGAAGACAGTGAAGCACTGCTGCTGATGGTGTTGCTGTGCCGCGAGTTGATTGGTTGTGGCTGTCAGGGCTGAGGTGCTGGAGGGATGCTGCTATTGCTCCCTCTCTCTCTCTCTCTCTCTCTCTCTCTCTCTCTCTCTCTCTCTCTCTCTCTCTCTTGCTCGCCCGCTCGCATCTTTCTGTGCAATCAGCAAGTAGGACAGGCAATCCAGTGCTCCACTCCTCTCTGCAGAGAGAGAGAGAGAGAGAGAGAGAGAGGAAAAGAGCTTCCCAATGAACGCAAGAGGAGGAGAAGAGGAAGAATCACCACCAAAATAAGAGAGAGAGAGAGACACACACACGCACGCAGGGGAATATTTCACCAGGAGATACAGGCAGACATTTATATCTCTCTCTCTCCATATTTTTTTTTTATATATACATATATATTTATATTTATACATATATATATATATATATATATGTATATGTGTGTGTGTGTGTGTGTGTGTCTGTCACTGTGATCACGGCGTGCTAAGAGGAGATTTTAACCATCATAACCATCAGGGCAGGTCTGTGATGGTATGAATTGTACATTCATTTTCTGATCCGTACGTGAAGGAGAGAAAGACTATTTGGCTTTCCTCGCTCACTGTTATTTTTTTATTTATTTTTTTTGATTGCCGACAGCGAGGAAGAAAGAAAGCGAGCAAGCGAACCAAGAAGCTGGTGAATTGTTCTTATATCTGCTATCATTATTATTATCATCATAATTATTACAATTATTATTATTCGTATTATTCACTTCTTTTTTTTTTTGCGTGGGGATTGTGTGACGAAGCATCACCAGTAAAAGGATTGTCAAAGCCAGCCAGCTAGCCAGCATGCACAAACACCACCACTGCTGCAAGTGCCCGGAATGCTACGAGGTGACCCGCATGGCAGCCCTGCGCAGGATGGACCCCCCCACTTACGGGGACTGGCAGCCCGACCAGTTTGGTTACCCAGCAGGGTTCGGCGCCGGACAGACCCTGCCCTCTCCGGCGGCTGGGGGAGGGGGAGGCGTGGGAGGAACGGGCACCATAGGCAGGAGTAAAGGCAAGCTGATGACTGCTGCAGGCTCCGGGGGCCCCAACCCCAAGGGCCAGTCCAAGGGCGGCCCCAAAGTGAACGGCAACAGTTCCAGCGGTCAAGGAGGATGGTGGCCGGAGTGTACCTGTTCTAACCGGGACTGGTACGACCAGGTAATACTGGCACGGACTGTGGGGCTCCACGGCGCGGTTCTGGGGTGCCTGTGTGGAGATATAGAACTGATCACTATTCACACATGCACAGAAACACAGCACAATGACAGCTGCAGTAGCCTGGTAGCTGCATGGGAAATACAAATTAGGGGAGGAAATGTAGCTTTTTTAATGTGCAGCTGAAATCTTTTTTTTTTTTTTTTTTTTTGTTATGCACATGCGTATGTTCCTGTGCATCAATTGATAAACATGGATATCTGTAGACATATATATGAAAGTAATGGACAGATATGCAGTAAATCTGAGATGCATTATTCTCTATTTAGATAAACACTTCTTTATAAATATATTTAAAGCTCTCTTCTTATACCTCATATTTGTTCATATTTGTGTGTGTGTGTGTGTGTCTTTGTTTATAGCACATCAGTTTTTTAGGAGAATCAATTTCTGAACAGTGAAGACTGCTTCTATAAATTAGATGGGGAAAGCATAGGCAGATTATTATTTTTCTATCGGTACTTGTAGGTGTGAGACTCGTCCGATTTAAAATACAGTTTATTAAAAACATGCATCAAATGAATACTAGCAGACAGATACAATTATAGCCTATTATTGCAAAACAATACCCTCCTTCAAAGAAGGGGGAACACAAAGCTTTTGCTGGCAGATTTCTTTAGTGTAAATAATTGTGTTTTTGTGAGCAGACGCGTAGCTCTTTCTGTTAAGATGGATAGACAGATAGATGGAGAGATGGATAGATGAGTATTTCCCTGTCTCGCAGTCCTATGGTGGATATCTTTCCTATCTCCTTAATCACTTCAAAGGGGGCGGGGTGATCTATATAAGTGTATTGATAGTCTGGGAAATGAAACATAACAAATGACAGTAACATTGAGTCTTTTCCTTCATGGTGTTGATATGCTAGGCCACTCTGTTTGAGCCAGTCCTGCATGTTTGGGGGAGGGGTCTTTTCAACACAGGAATCCATATCATGCAACCGTTTCTCCATCTCTCTCTCTCTTTCATCTCTCCATCTCTCTCCTGTTGGGGGCTTGTCATTTCCACACACTGTCGGACTCACAGACAGACAGGGAAGGGGTCTATTGAGATATTGAGATGAGGCAGCTCTCTTTACAGGGGGTGGGCGGTCAGTGTGACTGTACGAAATGCTGTGTGTGCGTATGCGTGCGCGTGTGTGTGTGTGTGTGAGTGTGTCTGCGTGTGCATGTGTGTGAGTGAATGCAAGTAAAATGGAGGCTGAAGATTCATAGGTAGTGTGGGAAACAGTCCATTGAACACACAGGATCAAAATCCTACCTGCCTGTAGATTATAATGTAAATGGCTGTCTAAACCTTTGAACTGCTGTTCCCATAGCATGGGCTGTATTTTTTGTATGTTTGTTTCATAACTAGCTAACCACACACACACACACACCCACACAGACACACACACAGCTGCTCTTAAAGCATCAAGTGTTTTTATTAATAATTGTAGCATTCTTGAAGTGTTTTTTTATTGTATATACTCAGTACTCTCTTTTTATGCGAGTGTGTGAAGGTATATGTTTTCTTTAAATGCATTAAGCTTGTATTTATATTTAGCAAAGTCCTTTATTCAATAGAATGGGAGAATACCCACTGTTGTATTTGCAAACGTGTTAACACTCCTAAAGTGGGGTACACATCAGCCCTAGGCACATGTTCCTTGCCTGCAATGGTCCAGTAGGATCTGAAATTGGAATTATAGCAATGGGTTGATGGCACTAGAGTAGATCCAGGATGGAAATGAAACCTGCTCTGCATCAACACAGGCATTGTTTGGACATCCTGGGTTTCAAAATGCAAATCAAGATTTATCCAAAAACAAGTGAGAGCATTATATAAGACACGCTGCAGCGAGAAGTGGGCAAACCCTTTCCAGTGTAGAGAGGGTTTACCCTGAGTTATTGAGAACGATTAGAACAAGCGTGGAGGGCACTTAACTCTCTGCTGCCCAGGTACTGTGTGTGAGCAGTGCCACTGTGTGCTATGTGTTCATTATAGAGGTACTAAAATAAGGCACTTGTTGTATGGCAGTTTTGAATATGTGTACATTTGCCAGTAGAGAAGGTTATCTAAAAAGATGTGCAGTGTATATACACAGTGTGTGTATTTGCAGTGTACTCATCTATTAGGAGATCTGGGGGAGGCTGAGCTCTTTCAGGGAAGTTGATAATAAACTAATCTGAATAGTACATTTACAAGGAAGACAAAAATAGAATTGGATGTGTTTCTTGAGAGCGAGTGTAGCGCAGAGAGGACAGCAAGCTTGTCTCCTTGTTTTTCAGGCTGCTCAGCATTTATTTCTGAAAAGCCGTCATGTTCAATGGCACTGTTCATAGAGGCAGAGAGAAGATGAATAACCTGGGTTAGGGGACAGAGAGGAAACAGCTGAGACTGATGGGGAGAGAGACAAGGTATATTTATTTATTTATACAGGGTAATACACTGAGGTGTATAACATTCTCTTAGAAAACAACATCTTTCTCTCTCTATATATATATATGTGTGTGTGTGTGTGTGTGTGTGTGTGTGTGTGTGTATATATATATGTATATACTGAACAAAAATATAAACTCAACATGCAACAATTTCAAAGATTTTACTGAGTTACATTTCATATAAGGAAATCAGTCAATTGAAATAAATTCATTAGGCCCTAATCTATGGATTTCACATGACTGGGAATACAGATATGCATCTGTTGGTCACAGATACCTTAAAAAAAAAAAGGTAGGGGTGTGGATCAGAAAACCAGTCAGTATCTGGTGTGACCACCATTTGCCTTATGCAGCGCGACACATCTCCTTCGCATAGAGTCAAGACCCTGGTGAGGACGACGAGCACGCAGATGAGCTTCCCTAAGATGGTTTCTGACAGTATGTGCAGAAATTCTTCGGTTGTGCAAACCCACAGTTTCATCAGCTGTCCGGGTGGCTGGTCTCAGACGATCCCGCAGGTGAAGAAGCCGGATGTGAAGGTCCTGGGCTGGCGTGGTTACACGTGGTCTGCGGTTGTGAGGCTGTTTGGACTTACTACCAAATTCTCTAAAACGACGTTGGAGGCGGCTTATGGTAGAGAAATGAACATTCAACTCTCTGGCAACAGCTCTGGTGGACATTCCTGTAGTCAGCATGCCAATTGCACCCTCCCTCAAAACTTGAGACATCTGTGGCATTGTGTTGTGTGACAAAACTGCACATTTTAGAGTGGCCTTTTATTGTCCCCAGCACAAGGTGCACCTGTGTAATGATCATGCTGTTTAATCAGCTTCTTGATATGCCACACCTGTCAGGTGGATGGGTTATCTTGGCAAAGGAGAAATGCTCACTAACAGGGATGTAAACAAATTTGTGCACAAAATTTGAGAGAAATAAGCTTTTTGTGTGTATGGAAAATTTCTGGGATCTTTTATTTCAGCTCATGAAACATGGGACCAACACTTTACATGTTGCGTTTATATTTTTGTTTAGTGTGTGTGTGTGTGTGTGTGTGTGTGTGTGTGTGTGTTTATATATATATATATATATATATATATATATATTATATATATATATATATATATAATATTCATAGGTTCAGTTTTAAATGGGTAAATCCTATTTCAATGGGTAATTCTAACATATTTAAATTTACAGAACTTGCATTTTTGGCAGGAACAGCATGCTGAAAAGTTTCAAAATCCCTGTGATTTTTCAGGTTGGAGGACCAGTTAGTATAGTGAGAGGGTGAGAAGCCAGTGTTTCTTTGACACACAGAGAGGGCGTGAGACGGGGGTGTTTGGTTGCAGATCAGTCATGTCGGGGGTGTGTGCTCAGTTTGGGTTAATGGAGAGTGGGGGTGGGGCACTGCTCCCAGGCTGCAGGAGATGTATAGTGTAATGTATACTGTGAGCAGGAGAGTGCTGTGTGTCTATATTACATAGCAGAGCTTGATATTGACGTGATACAGGCGTATGAAATTTCTTTTTGCATCGGGTGGCAGAGGGAAATGACGTCACGTGAATGAAAATCAAGCAGATATCAGAGCTGCAGTCAGAACCAGAAGGGCTATTTGTCCTTTAGGGAGGTTTGGGGAAAATAGATGGAAATATACTAAGAAGAGAGCACTGGCATTCAGGTCTACCCCTCAAATCAGAATGGTATTTTAATTTTTGATCAAGCCTTTAGGCTTATCAATGGAGTGGGGTACCGTAGAATTACTAAGAGATAATAACATGGCTTTCAAATGTTTGCTATTGGAATGTGAAAGAAAACATGTGTGTGTGTGTGTGTGTGTGTGTGTATGTGTGTGTGTGTGTGTGTGTGTTTGTTAGCATTGTAGCAGGTCTCCTGTGCAGAGTGGGTGTTGTTTCACCACCCCTCCCCCCTTGTGTGTTTCCGAGCTTGTCTGTTCTGCTCGCTCTCCTCCACACTGTAGCTACCATGCTGTCTCTCTCCTATCCCCATCTCCATCTCCCTCTATCACCACCCCTATTCTAGCCTAGAATGGGGCTGAAAGCAGTTTCAAGCATGCTTCATTGTACGAGTTGAGTCTGCCTATCCAACATCATTTAAGGCAGTACAAAACAAACTGTTTTCTGATCTGTTTTTTTTTTTTTTAAACATATAACCTGAGAACATTTGGAAAATGGCTGTCATGGAATTGGCAAATAATTGAAAATTACCAACAGTGCTGCTTCTAATACAGCAGGTACAGTACCAGCATGGGTCTAAAAGCTGCAGGCAGTGAGATGTTAGTGTGAGGGACAGAAAAGGCAAACCCTCTCTGTGGGTAGAGGTAGTTTTTTTAGCAAAGGGAATACGAGGGAAATTCAAGCTTGTGTTCTGAGTCACTAGAGTCTGTGGTTCAGGATACAGGCAGGAGGGAACAAGGGATTAAAAATATTATCTGGAATGTCACTAGTAGTTACTGAATGAGAAGACTGAGCAAGTCACTTGCAGGAAACGATTTTCTCTGTTTAAGCAAGCGTTGCCACTGTTTTACGACATCAAATTTGTCTGTCAGTCGTCAAGTGAATGAGATGAGTTAGTGTGGACAGTCTGGCAAATACAACAACATTTGATGTAATCATCTGTAGCTCTAAATACCACTGCAGGTTTGATCATGAAAGCAGGGATATTTGACTGCACGTGCAGGTCTCTGTGGTGAATTCTTGTCTTTTAAAAGATTGAAAGTAAAATGCCAGGAAAATAATAATTTCTATAAAGGGTCAAAAGGGAAGGTTCAGAAGCTGTCCTCTCGTATAATGGTGTCCTCTAAATATAATCATATTGTACATGTTAGGCATGCTCAATGCATTCCCTTTCCTACGTAGACAGTATGCTTTCCGTCAGCTGCAATATTTATTAGTCCTGGGACAAAGATTCAAATATTAGGACAAACAGTGCTCTTGTGTTCAAAATGTAGCGTGCAAAGCAAATCAATGTGTAAATGATGCCCACAGTGAACAGCATGCATTCTACTGCACAGAAGAGTGTGCTCTCCTCTCTTCAATGGTCATTTAGCTGAGAACCAACTTTTACTGTAATATGATACGAATTATCTTTTAGTTTTCGCGTGAGAACTAGGGAATTACGAAACATGGGCATAGTGCTACGGCTGGTTTCACAGACCATGATTAGCACTTGCTAATGTTAGCTCAGGTCAGGTAGTCCAGGGCTAGTGCTAGTGCTGAAACCAGCTGGATTAAGCCGAAAGTAGACAGAAGGTCACGTGTTTGGATCTCAAGAGTATTTTGGTGTTACTCAGGCGGTTTGATGTTTTTTTTCAGGATAGATTGTGTCTGCTGCGCCTGTCTCTCTGTCATGTCAACGCAGATAGGCGAAGCTAAACCAAATGCTAAAATATATCTGTCACTTACCTGATCTTGGCGTTTTAGTGTCCGTGTTAAATCAGTAAAGCTGACTTGGTATTTGTGAGGTCCTCAATACACTTAGAAAAACTGACTTTAATGTGAAGTGTTCTACGCGGTTCCAAATGTATATGTTTAAAATATCAATAAATTATTTTTAAAAATCATAATAATTTCAAGAAATGTTTCCTTTGATAATGTTGTTATAACATAAACCCAATTTGGAAAGAAAAACAAGTTATAATAATAATAATAATAATAATAATAATAATAATAATAATAATAATAAATTAGATTTTGTTTAACACCTATAAGCTGTCCCCCCTGTTATAAAACAATACTGTGGATCACAAGGTAAATATAAAGTGAGATGAATGGTAAGAGAACCCTTTGAGAAGTTTACTGTAGTACAGAGTGGTAAAATCATAACATATTTGTACAGTAGGAAAGCAAAGTGAAAGCACGGTAAAACACAGCCCTCCTGGTGATTGGCTGGTGTGTACATCTCTCATTTTGTCATGTTTGACTTTGATTATGTCATGTGCTTCCATCTCTGCATTGCTGCTGCTGCTGCAAATGGCAGACACTGCTCAACAGTAAGATGACGCCTTTTTAAAATGCAAAACTAGAAAAAAGCAATGCAATTTAAAAACTATCTAAACCTCAAGGATCATCTGAGCTCCTCCGGGAGATGACTGCTAGTACTACGTGTAGAATACTGCACATTCCATGCACCATAATGTAAAAACATCTAAACACAAAGAAGCACTGCACAATATATAACACCCTGCATTCCTCTTCATTACTACCAGTTAATGCCCACAGGATTGGGTATTATTGCTGAGATGCTCTTGTTACAGCTTTACTCTCTCCCTCTTCCCTTCGCCCCCCTCCCTTCAAGTCCGTGCTGACAGATATGTTCTTGTTTTAGTCTGCCTGTCAGTTTATTAGTCTAAACATGCTATTAAATGGCTGGCATTAAACTGTTCAATTTTCCCTCTGTCTTGCCGTCGTACTTCATTTCATTGAAATGTGTTTGTGAAGGAGAGTACGTTCCGATTTAGCATCTCTTTTATAAACACACAATTAAACACACTATTCATCGCAACATAAATAACGTGAGCCACGCGTTTCAAATGAAGCAGACGCGTTAAACAAACGACTCTCGCAAAGACTGAGACATCTTCGGCTTTCTAAACAGAAGAGCATGCTCGAAAAGAAATACCTTAAACATGTCCTCAGGGCAGGTGACAAATTATTCAGAGAATTGACAGTAGTGTCAGAAAATGATGATAACTCCAGCCCTCACTACCATTCTCTTATCCAGCCTTACACCCTAACCCTAATCTCATACAATACAACCCTGTCACCATTATAGCCTGCCCCTGGTCTTTGTATTGCTTCGTTTCCACTGCCTGTCCCTGGTATAGTTGAGCTGGACAGACTGGGCGAGGAGGACAGTCTGGGTGAGGTGGACAGACTGGGCGAGGTGGACAGTCTGGGCGGGGTGGACAGACTGGGCGAGGTGGACAGTCTGGGTGAGGTGGACAGTCTGGGCGAGGTGGACAGTCTGGGTGAGCTGGACAGTCTGGGTGAGGTGTAGTTAAAGATGGCTTTCTGTTTCCCAGTGTCACTGTCAGGTATAGCTGAGCTGGCTGTCTGTGTTCTGTGTCCCTGTGTCACTGTCAGGTATAGCTGAGCTGGCTGTCTGTGTCCCAGTGTCATTGTCAGGTATAGCTGAGCTGGCTGTCTGTGTCCCAGTGTCATTGTCAGGTATAGCTGAGCTGGCTGTCTGTGTCCCAGTGTCATTGTCAGGTCACACTGTGTTCCTATCTTTCATCTTGTATTCATTTTTCTTTTTTTTTTTTATCTGAACACTGAATAGCAGTATTTCTGTGATTTTGTCAAGCACTTTTCAATCTCAAACTGTGCCTGACAGCTGCTCTTGAATGTGCTTTTCCGCTCCAGTGTTGAGGAGAACTGTCATTTCTTCTGAGCCCCACGAAGCAACTGTGTCGGGTTTGTTTTGAACATGGCCTCCGCTCACAGCCACCATTGTTCGAAACAGTCTGTCTTTTTAGCACGGAGCTTTAGAGGACGTGGTTCTTCACAGCACAGCTTGACCCCGTTGGGTATGAGATACGAAACTGCAGTGTCTGAGGTAGAGCGAAACACCACCCAGCTACACCTCGCCCAGACTGTCCAGCTATACCTGGGGAAACAGGCCATTTCATGCGCCCACCTCCCACCCCCCAATTAAAAAACATCCGCTCAAGATCACTTTCATTTTTGTTTTCAAAATGGATTAAAAACGGTTGCCAAAGGGTTTATATAGAAAATGCAGGACAGAAATGTGAAAAAAATGAATTCATGCTTGCATTTTTCTGTAACTGTGGAATTGTCTTCCTGATGAAAAAAAAGGAATTTATAAGACTTTGGGGAAACTAAAGCACAAATAAATCTGTTTTCAATCAAAACTCGGTTTGCTAAATGCTACCCGCAATATAATCAATTTTGATTTGTATTTTATATGGCCTGTATTGTGCACTCTGTGTCCTTCACTCACATTGTGAGCTAGTCCAGACTGTGTGTGCATCACTCACATTGTGAGCTAGTCCAGACTGTGTGTGCATCACTCACATTGTGAGCTAGTCCAGACTGTGTGTGCATCACTCACATTGTGAGCTAGGCCAGACTGTGTGTGCATCACTCACATTGTCAGGTAGTCCAGACTGTGTGATAAGAGACGTCATCTCGTGCACTGTGGGTCAGAGGACCGTTTAGCGAAGCCGAGCGGTTCTGGTTCCTCAAACTTGTTATAAATTATTATAAATCACACACGAAGATTGCGCTCAGGAATAGGTTTAAAAAGAAATACATTTTTGTAAAACGTAACTTTTAAAAACAAAGGTGCTTTTTAATTTGCCATTTCTGTAATAGTATCTTCTTTATCAAAATGTAAAGAAAGAGTGAAGTTAACAGACAGATGCATTTTGCGAATGGTACCAGGTATGTGTGTTTTTGGGGTTTGATTTTTGAACACTAGGATTGGGCGTGGCGTTCTATGCACAGGATGATCTTTGTACACAAGATATGATATACTGGACCCTAACCCTAACTACTTCACTGTGATTGGTTGATTTCAGATATGAGGTTTCTAATCTTTCAAATAAACAAAGCACACAAGATAGGTTTGTTGCAATGTCCCAGAAGTATATTTAAAGGCGTTGGTCCCAGTGCAGGTGTGGACACTGTAGAGGTGAATTTTTCAAGTCGTCTGTGCCTCCATGTTTGTTTGTATCTATTTATGTCTGAGATTTGAAGCACTTTCAGAAGATGCAGTACCAATCCTGAAGTTTGCACCTACTTTTACTTTGAGTGAAAGGCTTTCTTTGTAGCACGCCTATTACTATAACACGCAATGTGATATTGCTTTTGTGTAGACCCATGTTAATGCCAGAGCCACAGCCTGCTTCCAAAGGACACAGCTGAGTTTAGTTTCGTTTGTTCACTTTGTGCCCGCGGGGCCAGCACAGGTACATCTCAATAGTGCAGCACTAATACAAAGAGAGACCCAACTAGACCAGACTCAGTAAATAACAATAAAACAGTAACATAATTCCAAACAATAACCCTATTCAAGAACTGACTCTTCAAAATGATTAAACATAGAATGATTATTTTATTTAATCACTGTTATCTACTGTGTAGACAATGAAAATACATTGAGGCAGTTTTTAAAGCAGTAGGACCTGACGTTTATAGGCTGGTTTGGCCAGTTTGAGCTATATGCGAACTCTGTACGTTTCTGGTCTGGGTTTAACTTGGATTAAATGCCAGTGAATATACCAAGGGCTGTGCCAGTAATCAGGCACTGGAGCTTGAAGACTTAAAGGACATTTTTTAATACATTTAATTGTAACAAAATTATATTATTGAGAAAATGACTGTTAAATACATCTAGTTAAAACAGTAGCTGGAGTTCCATCCTCACAACCACAGGACTGAATTCAAGGGCATATATTCAGTATTAAGAAATGGTGACTCCAGTGCAAATGCATGTAGTTAATGTTCCTGTGTTTTTAATTGTATTCCCTTTTCCATATTGTGATTTTGCAGGTGCGATCTCATTACACTGACAGTATAGTCACTAAAGATTATGGACTAGTATTTGGGATTTCAAGATTCTTTTATATTGACATAATTTATGAAAGAGTATTCAGAATAAACAGTTGGTTTCCTTTTCCATTTATTCTTTGTAGAAATAGACATCAGCGTTTCAAAAGCTTTTCTATGAAAGGCGTAGAGGTTTGTGGCTGATGCGTTGTCCTTTGCTGTGAATGTTCCTGCATGCTGAGCCTGGAGCGTCACTATTGCACAGTGTGCTACACAGAGAGGCAGATCCGAATCAGAAAGCTTCATTCGGAATATGGATTTGCATGGATTAGTATTTCCATTAAATTCCAATTATATAATCAGCACAATCCTTGCATCAAATATAATATGAGCATATCTGAAGAGTCTGATTCATATTCCAGATTTTATTTAAAATCACTTTATTAAACACAGAGGACAGGGTTATAAGCTCACGCACGTTCTGCACTCAGAACTGGGGTTCTGCATTACCCTAAATTGAGTATATTCATGAAATCACCAAGAGTCTGTTAATTAAATTATTCTTACCGTGTATCTGCATGAGCATCTCATAACAGTAAGCTTACAGATTCAGATGAGACTTATAATCACGCTGCAATAAGTGTGATCACTTCAGAGTATATTTAGGGCCTGACTGCTCAAGTTTCTGACACCTGGTTATTTCAGTAATACAGAATGGCTAAAAAAAGTGTAGTTCTGAAAACCAGGACCAGTGTGAGTTTGTAACCCTGGGTTCCAGTCCAAGATTCCCCCAGATTAGATTCTCTAGCAAGCGCAGGAACCTACCTGCCCTGTAAAATGTACAGCCCAAGGTCTTCTGGCATTCGTATTTACCGCCTACAGTAATGGCCTCCAAGACATTTTGAAATGTCGTCATAGAATTTCAGTGAGTCCGGTGTTCTGCTATCAGTGCGTTCTGTGATGTACTGCTTAGCAACCGGGTTAGCAACACAAATCTGTAGTCTGTATTTATATTCTATTATATTTCTGTTAAACTGCAGCAATTGATTGTATGGGAACACACATACACTGCTACCCAAGAAGTAATAGAGCAACATGGTATGCGTAATCGTTATGTCGTTTTTCTTTTTGTATATATAGGTGGAGTTCTTTTAAAACCCCATGAAGGCCCACACATCAGGGTCTGTATAATCTATAGAGAATCACAAAAGACATCTGTGTTAGTATTTCAAACACAAGAGCCTCGATTAGATATATCCTCTCAATAATTAAGTGTGAATGCAGTCATTCAGAAAATCCTACACCAGGTTGATCACACAAAACAGAGCAGATTAAATTATTGACCCAGAAACTGCTGATTTACTCTCTGTCCCATAATCCCCAAACTAGCAGCTGGCTGGAAGCCCAGTGGAGAGTCCCTGGTAAAAGAGGCTGGTCACAAGGACAAACTGGTTCCCAGTAAAGAGAATGATGCAAATCCCACAGAATGGACGATTTCAGATCCCTTGCAGGCTGATTGCAGTTGGTTGTGTTGGTTAGGAAGGATCCCAGTAAGGGACTAGCATGTGGTGTGGTTTGTGTGCCAATGTCAGGGGATGATTTGTGCAAGTGCATTATAATTGTTTTTCTGGCAAAGTGAGATCAGCTATTGGGACTGTACTGTGTTTAATGATGACCTTTTATTAGGTTTGTGATACAACGCAGCAGACAGAGCCTGGGTGTTGTGTGGTGAACTCCCTCTCGCTCGCTCTCTCGCTCTCTCTCCATGTTGCTGTTGTTTTTATGTACAGAATGGATACGATGTATTGTAATATGTATTTTATTGATTGGACTGCAGTGTGTTTGGCAGTGTGGCTGGTTACTGAGATGGGGCCAGCTCTGGCTGAAGGACTTGTTTGAGACACAGTGGGAACACATAAAAAGCGGGCAAATCTTTGCTCTGGACCACGAGCTTAAAAAATCAGTTCCCTGGTTCTTACATTAGCAGACCGATCAGCTGATTGGGATGCTCACAGTCAGGGGTCAGGACACCCAGCTGCTGGGTAGAGGGGTCAATAGAGTGAGATGCTACTGCAGTGTGTGGCTTCAACCTGGATATCACTGTCACTCGCTCTCTATATTGTGATGTGAGATGCTGCCCACTGAACTGGGCTTGAACCCAGGTCTCTATATATATATCGATATGTTAGGCTGCTGGGGGACGGATTTGTGTTCCCTGGGTCACCCTGTAACCCAGTGAGCTGCACACTGAGCTTCCCATGCTCCCTGAGGCTCACTGCGTCAAACAAATGGATAATTAGTAATACATGCTGTCTCCTATTGATGAAGCAGTCAGCGTGTGATAAATGGACACTATTTAAAGATGTGCTGTGGAAAGAGAGGGGGGCTGCATTCCTCCGCAGGACTCTTCCCCCCCTCCTCCTTGCACTGTGTGTCTCCAAGCCTGACTCCCACTAACTGTGATTTAACTAGTGGTTAGAGCTGAGTTACTGGGAGGCAGTGTGCTCTAGTGGGAGGCAGTGTGGTCTAGTGGTTAGAGCTGAGGGAATGGTATGAAGTGTAGTCTAGTGGTTAGAGCTGAGTGACTGGGAGGCAGTGTGGTCTAGTGGTTAGAGCTGAGGGACTGGGATGAATGTGGTCTAGTGGTTAGAGCTGAGGGACTGGGATGAATCGTGGTCTAGTGGTTAGAGCTGAGGGACTGGGATGAATCGTGGTCTAGTGGTTAGAGCTGAGGGACGAGGAGGCAAGCTATCCTGTAGGGGAGAGCAGTGAGGTGGAGAAGCAGTGTCAGCTCTAGTGATTAGGCAGGCAGTATCACCAACAACGGATAGAAAAGAAGAGCAGTGTGGCTTGTGGTTACACCTAAGGGGCGATCTTCAGTTCAACAATTTGGGGAAAATAGTTAAAGGGATTGGTATGGTCTGAATTATTTTTACAATACACAAAATGTAGGGCATTTGTTCAGTTGGCGATGGGGAGTTGGTATTGAAGGAAGCAAGCCAGAGGATCTGTCGCTATGGGAACACATTGATTATTTAACAATTAAAGACAGGGTTTTGCGAAGGCGATACTGGTTCAGTGTTTCTGCGGCCTTTGATGGCAAAGGGTTTGCAGGAAACCCTGCCAGGGTAGAGCTGTTTGAGATCAAAACAGCACAAATGCTGTGCTGTTTCCCTGGACCTAGCTTCTATTAAAAATAGAAAGTCAAACACGGGCCAGCCCTTTCTCGTACACTCACAGTAGAGAGACGTCTGTGATGTAATTGTTATTGTATTTTAGACTAGGGTTCTACTAGAAGCAGTTGCGGCTGCATTTGGATTTCACACAAATCAAAGGAGTTGAGAAACTCCAGTACTGAAAGTTTCTAGTGCTTGACCTCTTGAGGATGTGTTTGTTCAAAATACAAACCCTTAAAATCTAAAGAGCAGATTCCAAAGGAGTCTGACTGTTGGAGGCAGAGGTTTGACAGGAGCGACTGCACATGGAAATCTCATTGGGGAAGCTTGCCCCACTGGAGCTGGAACCCATGGCACTGGAGCTTGGGGGTCACCCCCACTCCATTACCACCATTACAGACACCGAGCCCAGCATTGGGAGAAATGAGCAGTGATAGCTAGCTGGGAATACACAGAGTAATGACCAGGTTTGAATTAGAAAAAAATGTTGGGCTTTGGGATAAACTCATGCAGATTTTGTTAATTCCCCCGTTGTGCTGATCTGTGTGGATGGCTGCTGGTGCTGTGGTGCTTCCAGTGTATTCAATCTCCACACACTGATCCACTGCTGGCTGAGCTGAGGTTAACCATGCATAGCTGGCACAGGGGGCAGGGGACCTCCCATTGCACCTGCAGCTTGGCTTCTGCAACAGTATCCGGGAAATATCCTGGCTTTACCCAGAACTGATATAAACGTGAATAGGCAGCAACTTAGATCAGAGGGTTTATAAACACTAACAGTCTATTGGTTAAAAACAAATTCCAGTAATAAAGTATAGTAAGCTAACAAGATTTAAGAAGATGAGTTTGAAAGCATCGGTTAGCATGCCAGTTTAATTACAATTAACTGCTCTTTTACTGCAGTAAAGATTGTATCTCAAACCTTTTTAAACCTCACAACCAGAGGCAACAACGGCAGCTAAAATTAATTATGCTCTCGTTTTACTTGTAGGTCTCCAAGGAAGGGGCTGATATATTTATAAAGAAAATGTAATTACAATTGGAAGAGGCTACTGTCTCTGATGCAAAGAAAGAATGGCTTTAAAACACACCAGACACTGTAAAACCGAGCCTCTCACCCAGAGTAGGGATGTGTCTGTTTAAAGCAGTGCTCCACACTGTGAGTTTTTGTTTCATTTGTTTCTCTTGGAAGTTCTATAGGATGGTAACATTTGGGACATCCCGTAATGCTTAAGAAAGGAACTCATTATTAAAAGCCTCATTGCCTCAAAGACCACAATTTTCCCTGAGTAGATGGGAGGCAGCGTGGCCGAGTGGTTAAAGCTGATACACAGGAGCCAGCATTTAGTTAAAGCTGAAGGACTGGGGCATAGTGTGTGATCCAGTGGGGTTATAAGATTGCACAGTAAAGGCCATTATAAGCCATAGTTACAGCACTGTAAAGCCATTGAATAAATGTTTAATAAGCATTGTCAGCTGAACTATTACTGTTTGTGGTAAACTTTTAGCAAGGATATAACAGAAAGAGGTTGTTGCAAGGTCATCGCCTGGGGTTAAGCTTTGAGGGTCTAGCTGTTAGAGCTGAAGGAGTCTGTGTTGATTGGGGGTTAGACCTGAGGGACTGGGAGACTGACACTGACCTAGTGATGATAGTCAAGGACTGGGAGGTTGTCTCCTGATGTTCCAGGGGCTTTGTTTACACAGCTGCGAAGTAATCAGGATTTGGAAGGAAAGCCGATCCTAATTCCTCTCCCTTAGCGAGAGAGGCAGGTTGCTAGAGAGCGTTTATCAGCCCGAAACACAAGCAGGACAGGTTCTGAAAACACTTCAAAGTCCCCCAGCCCTCATTGTGTTACAGCAGCACTGCTGTAAAATGCAGTGAAATGAAGTGTGTTTTATTGCACTGTAGTGCAACTGAAAATGAACTTAAAGTAAAATACAGCACTCTCCAAGTAGAAGTATTATTGGTACCTAAGAACAAAAGATTTGCAAATGAGGGGCCAGTTCTGAATAGTTGACTGGTCTCAAAACTTTGTCAGGTCTTAAAGAATTCCTGTGATTTGTCATCAACAACATGGCCAGGTAACCCATTCTATACCCTCACCACTCTCTGTGTAAGAATTGTCACCCACTGTCGTAAGTCTGCCTCCACTTCATTTCCATCTGGGTCCTCCAGTCCTGGTTTCAGTAGGGTTAACTTTGTCAGCTCCTTTTAAGGTTTTTAATGACATTAGGAAACATTTTCAAATAATTAGCTTCTGTAAAACATCGGTCCAGTTAAAAGCCTATGCGATCGTGGCTGGTTTAGCATCGTGGCACATCTCATTGTTCACAGAGCCGGTTTCAGTGTGAGAGAGCTTGTCTGTATTACAAGTATAGGCTTACACAATGATCTTTGTTATATCTACCATTCATATATTTGAATAGTTCTTGAAAAAAATATGGAATATATTTCAGAATCAAAGCATGTTAACTACCTCGTAGCTACACTTACACTTTCATTCCATGCACTTAAAACTGAATTATATAACTGATAACGTAAAGTGGTAACATATTAGTGTCATTTTTTTTTGGGGGGGGGGGGGGGTTGGAATACTGCAGTCGACTCTATCAATGAGATCTTGTGTGTATCATGAACATTATTGGCTATAGGTTGTCTGAGAAACATAGCAGTAGTTGTATTCTGATTGGTCGCAACTATATTGCGCGGACTTCTGATAGGCTGAACGAACTATCAAGATGAACAAAGTGCAGTGTGGAGCTTAGCTTGTCTTGCCTTAAGAAAGGAAACAACTCAGTTGGCTGTCGATATGCCAAGACAAAGAGGCAATGATGATTTTATAATCAGTTTCTTTGTGTGTCTTCCAATAATACCCTTTCCTCTGAAGGTTGATTGCTGAAATCACATTCTGTTCCCTGTTGTATTTTCTGCCTCTACTTAATTAAGGCTACGCAGTGCCTTTAGGATGTTTTATAACAGCAATGTGTGATTAGCTGTTGCTTGTAGGATGTAGAACATGCAGCTTGTCATGCATTTAGACCCCTGCTGGTTTAAAATGAGAAATCAGTCACCTTAGAACAGGCACGCAGTGGAATTGATGTCACCCTTCAACCCCAATCCTCTCCGCTTCATCATGAAGGCTAGACCTCAGCTGAATCAACACGCTTCCTCTGAACAATTTTGGAAAACAACCCCCCCCCCCCCCCCCCAGCAACTCTACTGTTAGTGTTGAATAGCCACCCTTTACCCATGCAGCACTGTCACATAGGGCAGTGACATCACTACGGATAGCAAGAGGGTCTAGTGTGGAAAAGGCCAGTGAAAGCTGCTCAGCATACCACCTTCCCACCATCTACACCTCTAGAACACTGTATTATCTGTCTGTAAGGGCTGTTTTTTAAGGCCAAGTTGTTTTAGCAACTCCTCTACATTACGTTCCTGCAATGGTGATTCAGTTGATGTATGTGGGTGTGTACAGATTTCTCTGTCAATTATTGGTTTAGGAATGCACTATGCTGTCTTGTAAGTGTATGTCTGATGCCCCTTTGTAATCTTCAGGTTTGAACAATACCAGTGGCAGCCAGGAGCGCTAGTTTTTTGCCTTTTCACTGTTTAGGTGGTACATAAACTAGTAATGTCACATCCTAAATGATATCATTATAGTACAGTCTCTTGAATATGAACTAATCCCTTCAATGTCTCTTTTCCAGGCTAACCCTCCTCCCATCATTGTAAATGCAGACTCCCTGGACCCAGGTCCTTATGTGAGTATCTCTTCAACATGGATCTTGCATTTTGTGAATGCTTAATTATTACATGGTTATTATTCTGCTTCTCTTCAAGAAGAACATTCAAGCTTTTAAACACCAGGATACAGACTGTGGTTTGCCCACAAAAAAGGAAAGCGCTAGGACCATGCAACATAATGAGCACCAAACAGTCCATTCTTAGCTCTGCAGCACTGTCACCTTGCACCTGAATAAAGAGCACAGACTCACTCCATTCTCAGCTCTGCAGTGCACATGAATAAAAACTAGAACTGTCATAACATGAAAAAGATAAATGTATTAAAGCTGTTTCTTTCCTTATCCTGTAGGTAAATGGTAGCGATGGAATGTACAAATATGAAGAGATTATTTTGGAAAGGGTAGGTGTGATTAAGTGATTGTATTTATTTATTTATTGTGCATTGTTCTTTTTTCTTTTGAGACACTAGGTGGCGCTATGCATTCCTGTTTCTCTTGCTGTATCGCCGGATGGTTGTAATGTGTCATATGTATCAATGCAGCGGAGGCAGTTTGTTGAGGAAGCCTTCAGAGTGTGGCCCCAGTAAAACTCTAATGTTAAGGCAAGGATTTCCACAATAGGACTGCTGCTCACATAACAGAACTTGTCAACGCCCCCCCACCCCCCCACACCCTTTGTTCCGTGGGGATACCTGCTGGTGAAAGTGGTACTGAGCAGCTGCTTGCTTAGTGCACAGAAGCTGTAATCCTCCCAACTGTAGGCTCTCCCATAGTCCAGGCTGTCTGTCTGACAAGGTGTGCTGTTTGAAACTGAATCTGTTACTTCTTGCTCTGTCGCCCTTTCGATCTAGTTAGACATCTCTTTACTGGTGCAGGTTGTGAGGAAGCTTTATCGATCAAGTAGAAGCAGATAGTTTATCCTGTTGTATCTATGTAAACTACACAGATAAAATACTGTGGCAATGTAAATGAAAATGTCCACTGTTCTGGTCTGTTTGAATACTCTTGTTTGAATACTTGAATATTTCTGCAGCATGCCAGACTCTTTGTAGTTGCCAGCCTTCAGATGAAATGCTTCTGTTTTTATTGCTCTGCATCATTCACCCGCCTTCCATTCAGATTTGTTTTGGCCGACTTTCATTAATTATGGAAAGATAAGATGAGGGCTTTTCCAGCTGTGTGGAGTACTGTCTTGTTGAGTAATTTATAGAGCACTATCTTGTCAGCTTCAGTATTCTTTTGGCCCACTAACCTGGTTTGGTTTTTAGGGTTTGTCAGATATGTAACACATTTCTGATATTCATCTGATATGAAGAGGAATACATTGTTTTAAAAACTGCACTTCTCAAAATGTTTCTATAAAACACGACATCATGACAAGTGTGATGATGACATCACACTTCAGAACCCGTGTCAACATCATGACATCAGCTGGCTTTGGTTGTACCTTGTCATTCTTCTGTGGAGACCAATGAAACCTGGCAGTTAGAGGCATCCGGTCCAACTCACTGTACAGCATCATTTATAATTGCTATGTTGTTCCCATAATTTGGATTTATTCCAGGTCTCAGTCCCCAGATGTCTGGGGTGCTGTCCTGTGTCATGAATATTGATAGTACATTTTATCTACCTTTCCAGCAGTTTCAGACAGGACAGCTCTGTGAAAGACAGCTTGTATCTTCAGAGAGTACAACTATTTAAATATTTGTAGAACCATGTGTGCAAACACTGCCACTGCCACTCCTGTCAGCAACTCTACAATGTAGTGCACAAATACTGAAACGCAAACAGAGAGATGCATTTCTTGCAGAATTCACCAGATCCTTAACCATAATTACTGATCTGGATTCAAAGTTTGCAGTAATAATAATAATAATAAGTTTATTTAGCAGACGCCTTTATCCAAGGTGACTTACAGAGACTAGGGTGTGTGAACTATGCATCAGCTGCAGTGTCACTTACAACAACATCTCACTTGAAAGACGATGCACGAGGAGGTTAAGCGACTTGCTCAGTCAAGATTTGAACTGAGAACCTCCTGGTTACAAGCCCTTGTCTTTAACCACCAGACCACACAGCCTCATGTATGCTGATTGAGAATGGTATAGAGAATAGTAGTACTGATCAGTATTTGAATTCACAGTTATTAAAAAAAAAAAAAAAACTTGTATTTTATTGTATACGTTTTTCACAAGGGTAACTCCGGTCTGGGATTCAGTATTGCTGGTGGAATCGACAATCCACACATTCCAGATGACCCAGGGATTTTCATCACTAAAATAATCCCAGGAGGGGCTGCAGCAATGGATGGCAGACTGGGGTAGGTAGACTGGGGTACTGTGCAGCTGTGTACATCTGTATGTGTTTGTGTGCTTCACGTTGAAGCTTTACAATCACACATTTATTTTCCAGAGCTCCTTAGAGGATGATGCCTCATGCCAGCGATGGGTTTAGCTAATCTCATCCCTCTACTTTGTGTGACTTTGTTTGGTGTTAAAACATGAGAGGGTTTCAACAGTGATCTCATTCCTTTTTCAGGGTTAATGGGGTTACATTCTCTCTCTCTCTTGCTCTCTGTCTCTCTCAGGGTGAAAGACTGTGTCTCTCTCACATTGTGAATGAATGTGTGTGTCTCTCTCTCGCAGGGTGAATGAATGTGTGTGTCTCTCTCTCGCAGGGTGAATGACTGTGTCTCTCTCGCAGGGTGAATGACTGTGTCTCTCTCGCAGAGTGAATGGTTGTGTCTCTCTTGCAGGGTGAATGACTGTGTCTCTCTCGCAGGGTGAATGACTGTGTCTCTCTCTCGCAGGGTGAATGACTGTGTCTCTCTCTCGCAGGGTGAATGACTGTGTCTCTCTCTCGCAGGGTGAATGACTGTGTCTCTCTCTCGCAGGGTGAATGACTGTGTCTCTCTCTCGCAGGGTGAATGACTCTCTCTCTCTCGCAGGGTGAATGACTATGTCTCTCTCGCAGGGTGAATGACTGTGTCTCTCTCTCGCAGGGTGAATGACTGTGTCTCTCTCTCGCAGGGTGAATGACTGTGTCTCTCTCTCGCAGGGTGAATGACTGTCTCTCTCTCTCTCGCAGGGTGAATGACTGTGTCTCTCTCGCAGGGTGAATGACTGTGTCTCTCTCTCGCAGGGTGAATGACTGTGTGTCTCTCTCTCGCAGGGTGAATGACTGTGTCTCTCTCTCTCGCAGGGTGAATGACTATGTCTCTCTCTCTCGCAGGGTGAATGACTGTGTCTCTCTCTCGCTGGGTAAATGGCTGTATCTCTCGCAGGGTGAATGACTGTGTCTCTCTCTCGCAGGGTGAATGACTGTGTCTCTCTCGCAGGGTGAATGACTGTGTCTCTCTCTCGCAGGGTGAATGACTGTCTCTCTCTCTCTCGCAGGGTGAATGACTGTGTCTCTCTCTCGCAGGGTGAATGACTGTCTCTCTCTCTCTCGCAGGGTGAATGACTGTGTCTCTCTCTCTCGCAGGGTGAATGACTGTGTCTCTCTCTCTCGCAGGGTGAATGATTGTGTCTCTCTCTCGCAGGGTGAATGACTGTGTCTCTCTCGCGGGGTGAATTACTGTGTCTCTCTGTCTCGCAGGGTGAATGACTGTGTCTCTCTCTCTCGCAGGGTGAATGACTGTGTGTTGCGAGTCAATGAAGTCGATGTGTCGGAGGTGGTGCACAGCCGGGCAGTGGAGGCGCTGAAGGAGGCGGGGCCAGTAGTGAGGCTGCTGGTGAGGCGACGACAGGCTCCGCCCGAAACCATCATGGAGATCAACCTGCTCAAGGGACCAAAAGGTGAAGAGACACACACACATACACGCACACACACGCACACTCATACACACACTCACAACATCTATGCCATACATGCTTAATATTTAATGTTTTGCCTGATATGTTCCTAATAATATTTTTTTACAGTTTCTGCATGCATGTTTGGCATGTTTCTTATAGTCAGCAGCATCTTTAACCCTAACGGGTAATTTTGTAGTTTCTAAGTAATTTATTAAAGGTTTTCAATGGAAAGTATTACTTTATGTTGAAAGAAGATTACGTTTTGAAAAGAAGTAGTCAAAATAATAATTAAACCTGTCAATGGCACGCATGTTTGGAAATGCAGGCCCGTAGTGACGCTTACTCACATGCGGAACACGCCCAAGGGTTTACACAATGAATCACTGGCATTTGTGCTGTCTGCATGGCTCACCTGCCTGTGGTATGGATTCCAGGACTGGGCTTCAGCATCGCAGGGGGAATCGGGAATCAGCACATCCCCGGAGACAACAGCATCTACATCACCAAGATCATCGAGGCAGGGGCCGCGCAGAAGGACGGCAGGCTGCACACGGGGGACCGCCTACTCGCTGTGAGTGCTCTTTCTTACCTGTTTATCTGCATTGCGAGACGGGACCCCCTCTGTGCCAGTGTGAGATACATCGCCTCTCTGTCTCCCCGCAGGTGAATAACATCAATCTGCAGGACGTGCGTCACGAGGAGGCTGTGGCGGCCCTGAAGAACACCTCTGACATGGTCTACCTGAAAGTGGCCAAGCCAGGCCCTGTACACATGAACGACATGTACGCCCCGCCGGACTACAGCAGCAGTACGTAGCCCCCCCTGTAGCCCCTGTCTGTGAGAGCCAGTGCTTGTGCAGTTTTTTTCCAGATGGGTAACAACTGTAGCTACAGTAGCAAATCGGTTAATTCCGATATATGCACGCCAATTAATCATTTGTTGAGGTTACCAGCAGGTCTGCTGTTGCGTCTGCGTGTTTCAGTATCTCCCTTTTCTGTCTCTGCAGCATTCCCCACTATGGTTGATAACCATGTCAGCCACAACTCCAGCATGGGCTACCTGGGCCGAGTCGAGAGCAAGCCCACCTACCAGCCTCCTCAGGTCACGCCCTCCAGGTACTCCCCTGTCCCTCGTCACATGATCGGGGAGGACGACTTCACCAGGTCAGTGGCTACTGCGCTTCTTTCCTTTTTGGCAGGGAAGAGACCGATATTCTGGCATTTGTAAAGCAGGCCCGCTGTTTCTATTCTTTCTTAAATATGGGTGGCAATATATCACGATTGAAATTGACATGGTGGGCGGGCAGGCAGAATGCTTGAATGTACTGGTAGAGCTAAGGTTGTGCTAGCTGGTACACTGGTAGAGCTAAGGTTGTGCTAGCTGGTACACTGGTAGAGCTAAGGTTGTGCTAGCTGGTACACTGGTAGAGCTAAGGTTGTGCTAGCTGGTACACTGGTAGAGCTGAGACTTTACTGACTGGTGACTGGTGTAGGTTGTGAACAGAAGGTGTGCTGGCAGGTTCAGTGAAGGGTGGCATCACAAGGATTGCGGGCCTGTGGGTGTCTTCACATCCGCCCATTCACAATGTGATTTCTGTACTCTCCCACCCCCCACCCCCACCCCTTCCAGGGCTGAACCCATTTACAGTGTTGTCCACAAACAAGCGGAGTCCAGCCCTCCCTCCCCCCATCTCTACAGCAGGGTGTCCCGGGAAGTGGGTCCTAGCCCTGCCCCCACTGTCCTGCGCCCTGGCCTGGCCCCTTCTTCCAGCAGGTACTAACCTTGCTTCACTAGCCCTCCTGTCGCTGCACAGGCTGCTGTGTGAGGGGCGGGCAATCTCTGCGGTGGGCTGGCTGCTCTGCTGTGCAAAGGGGGCTGTATTTTGCGTGTGTTTGTGGAGAGCTTTATGCATTCAGCTCTATTGGTTGGGGGGGGGCTGCTTCTGCTGTTAAAACATGCAACGCCTTCAAATCACAGATTCCTGCCTGGGACCTGCCTACAGAGGCAATGTCCTGTTGCTCTGTATCTGTGTATTTGTAGCAGTCCATCTCAAACTGTCCATCTACATAATCAGCTATCTATCTGTGCTTGAGTATATTGCACAGTATGTAGACCGCAGTGTTTTCTCACATGGCTCCAGTCCCTCGACCGGCTCTCTTATATAAATATAAGCACTCTGCTCTGCTGCCGCTACCATAAATGTATTGAAAAGCCTTTCAAGCCACGTGACTAGTGTTTACATTCCGGCTGCTGGCATACCTCTGTTACAGGCGTGAGGTAAACGGTTGCATTCACCCACATTCTGTACACGCACAGACCAAACATGTCTGGCATTCCTATTGATATGAAATCCTCAAGCTCTCACGTCACTGGATTGCACAGACCTTGCATTTGAAGCTATTAATTCCAAAACCTGTTTGTGAGAGGAAAACTGATCAGTTCCTGGGATCTAAACACCATCACTCTGTATCACGTGTGTAAATGTATATTTAGATCTGCCACTGTGAAGCGCTTTGAGGTGGCTTAGCCATGAAAGGCGTTATATAAAAATAATTTGTATTATTGATTTAGCAGCCAGATATCCTCTGCAAAAGATAATCTCGAAGTAACAACTTGAAGTAATAAAGTTTAATAAGCACTAAATATTCATGTTTCCAACGGTGACCATGCCGTGGAACAAGAGGCATTCCTGTCCCACCTATTAGAGCTCCCTACTACGTCAGTGAGCTATTCACAGTGGTCTCTACATTAACGGCTGAAGACATGTTACAAGGGTGCAGGAATTCAAACAGTGTTTTTTTCACAGGGAGCAGGGGGAGAGAAAAGGCTGATTACAGGGCTCTGCCCCATGAGCCTCACCATAGAAAAGTGGTACAATATACACGCACAGTAACTTATGCCTTTCACTGTGTGTTATATTTCCAAAGTCCACATGCTAAAAAGTTTTAAGCTGAACTAAATAGTTCTGCATTAAAAGTTTTAGGATTTAGATTGGAAAAATTAGCCAAAAGCTATGCGGACCAGGCTCTGGTTTTAATATCTCGTGTTACCATGTCAACAGATATTTATTCAATTAAGCATAGTGTTGTCTATAAGTGCAGCAGTGTGGAAGGCATAGTTCAGTTCTGGGCTCAGTGTGGAATATAGTGAGTCTGAGTAACTCTATGGTTAAGTGCAATATGCCAACCAATTTTCTAGCCTGTCTCTGGGTAGGAGAGGGTTAAGTACGTCCTGTAAACAGTGGGGAGTGTGTTTGACAGCTATAGCTGGGCTGCGTCCCATCAGTGGCTCAGTGATCCAGCGTGTCTGAAACAGTGCTGCTCCGGGAGCCACCCAGAGAAAAACAGCAGGACAGAGACTAACAATCTGTGAGAGAGCTAGGAGTGCGAGGCTGAGACCTGCAGGGATACTGCCTGGCACCGAGCGAACACAGGGACAAGACAGGGCAGGACAGGACGTGCAAGAGATCAAACCAGGACACCCAGAGGACAGGAACCGAGCAGAACACAACCACCACCCCTCGACCGCTGGGGTGAGGAGGGAGACAGACAGACAGACAGACAGACAGACAGACAGGTGGTGTCCAGCGATGTTCACAGTTAACGTTTCCTCCTCAATGGCGTTTGTGAGGAATCCCTCAATGCGTCGAGCCAAGAATCAGTCACCCTTCAGGCTGAAGAACTGCAAGCCCAGGTAACCAAGGTAACCCATCTCTCTGAGAGAGGCTTGCTCGCCTCACTCATTTCACGGATCTCTTGTACACCACAGCTGGCTGTTGCTTTTCCTAGAACGGCTTATTATCCACCCTACAACGTTGATTTCTCCACATGCTGAAAGAAGCATGGTGCGATCCTGTTTTCTCTCTGATCAAAACAGAATTGGTGACGTATGTAATTCTTCAACACAGTTAGGGAATCATAAAATGTATACATTTATCAGAGACACAGTATTGCATGGTCCTGATTCACATCATGTATACACACTATATGTGCAATACAGTATGCACAGAGTTCCTCTGCACTTCATAAGAGAAACACCAGTCCCTGAGAGGTGCAGATGCAGAAATTTCACAAAATAGTCGTGAACAGTAATGGTCAAATCCAGGACTTACTCATTGTTAGATTACCGAAGCATTAACTGTACATTGGTTTAGAGGCTGAAGACGAACAGACACTGTACTGTTTATGCAGCGTAGATTGACAGATGGGGATCAGTTGATTACTGTTCCCTGCTTGGCAGTGTTTTCTCTTGTTTTCGTGGTCTTTCATCTTCAGCAGCTGACGTTCTCTGGATACAAGCACCGGAAAGTCTGAAATGGTTATTGGCTGATGATGTAATCTTAGTTCTGGAAGAAATGTAGTCGAGTGCCCAGACAACCAGGCTTCTTTCATTCAGAAGTCTGAGGCAGTGGGGCGGTGCTGCTGATGCCCTGTGTTTGTCCACTGGGGGGCACTAAGTCTCCTGACAGACAGCTAATCTTTCAGTGTCCATGTTTTTGATTGGCTGAGTCAGTAATGTTGGATCCTGTGCTGCTGGATGGCCAATTTAGATCTCTTTTCAGTGCCTTGAGGATTCCTCTAGAGTGCATTTTAAAAACCTGTTTTTTTTTTATTTATGTATGATGTATTTTCTTTGTGCTTCTGTACATTTTTGTACTAGTTTATCTTTTTTTCAACCCTTAGCTTCCCATCCATTACTTTCTTTCCCTGTGTGGGAAAACAATATATGTTGCTAATACAAAAATGCATACATGCAACATATTTAGCTTCATATGAATGTATGTGAAAGGGGCCCCTTACATACATGTATTTAAAGGGCTGTTTTATATAAAGTATGTACAGAATATGCAACATACTCAATTTAAAATGTTAATGTCATACCTGATGCACACAAACCCATTTTGATTTGGGCTGTTTCTATACCTTTGGTTTCCAAATCTTTTTTCCAGGGAGCCACGGAAGATCCTGCTTCACAAGGGCTCGACGGGACTGGGGTTCAACATCGTGGGGGGCGAGGATGGGGAGGGGATCTTCGTCTCCTTCATTCTGGCGGGGGGGCCGGCAGACCTCAGTGGGGAGCTGCGGAGGGGAGACCGCATCCTATCGGTAAGCCTCCTTCTCCGTCTGTCTGTCCATCCATAGCTCTCTCCAGCTGTCATCTGTGTTCCTGTCTGTCTGTCTGTTGTAACAGAATCATCCCTCTCCGTCAGTCTCATTCACTGTGTCTCTCTTTTGTGTAGCTGCCTGCATATAGTTTGAAATATACAGCATCTGCCTGTCTCTTTGTGATTGTTTTTCTTCTCTCTGTAATTGTCAGTGTCTGTACATCCAATTTTTGCATCTGTGTAGATCTATGTGTCATTCTTTCTGTCTCTTACGTACTATTTCACTGTCTGTCGCTGTCTGTGCTATGCAGTTATCGAAAAAGTAGAATCCACACCTGTGATCGTGCGTATCTGTCCTCTGCAGGTGAACGGGGTCAATCTGCGGAGCGCCACACACGAGCAGGCGGCCGCCGCATTAAAGAGGGCGGGGCAGACAGTCACCATCATCGCCCAATACCGGCCCGAAGGTAGGAACCCAGGTGTGGACTCCCCTTTACTACCGAGTTTTTCATACGATTGCCCCATGGCTGTTATTTCACATGATTTCAGAGCACAGGAGTCAAGAACTGTCTGATCCCCCTGGTGCAGTATCAGGGGCCATGTGTGTTTATTTATTTGTTCTGGACCACTGGTCCAAACCAGACTGCCGTGTATATCCATAACATCTGCCATTGCGCTGGTAAGGAGATATATCAAACTAAAACAATGCAGAGTATTTCCAGAGACACATGACTACCCTGTGTAACCCAGACAATAGTGCATTGAGTATTTACATTGTAACAACACTCCACCTGCGCTGGGGGCGGGGGTCAGAGTCCTGGCGCATTGAGTATTTATGTGCAAGTGTGTGTTTATTACACATGTGTAGACCCAAGCCCAGTGAAATAGTATTGGTAAACCATTAGACCAATTTATGTCATGTACAATATTATTGCTTCACTGTTTCATCTGTTGTGGAACGGGTGTGCTGGCCCTTTAATACAGGTAGCGCTCTCGAAAGGAGGGGTCGGGTTTGCAAGCGCTCTACCCTGGCACATGATTGGCTGCCTTGAGCCGGATTCAGTTTCGGGGATTGGCCCCTACGGAGTTCGACTTCAAACCGGTTTAAACGGTTCGGGTTCTGGCGCCGGTTCGGGAGGAAGGGCACGAGCTTTGTGTGACTGACTGTGACCTCGGGCTGGAAGCAAGCGGAGGAAGAGAGTGAGCGAGTGAGAGCAGAGGAAGAAACAAGAGAAAAACGCTCTCGGTTTGAATTTCAGAGAGGGGTTGTGTGTCATATCGCGGCTGGGGGGGGGATGGGTATGCGACTACCTGCGGAATATTTCCGAGGAGAGCTGAAGGTTTCTCAGCGTTATTAAATTTCTCAAGAGTGAACCGGCAGCCCCCTCCCTGGCGACGCAGTTCCGAGAGTGAGTTCTGCGGCACGGTACTGTAGTGCAATCCGAGGCGCCTTTCCATTCAACCGAGCTGGTTAAAAACGAAAGGCGTTACGGAAGCGTGTTTCCCCCGGAGCGGCTAGGATTGAGTGGGATTGTTCGAGTGTTTCCCAGCAGATGGTTTTGGGAGCCCCAGCTCTTCTCTGCCTGACCCCGACCGTCCGAAAGAGGTGAGGCAAGCAGCACCCATGGCATACACACATAATTTCAGTGTTTATGCGAAGAAACAAACATTATACCTGTAAAAAAGAATGAGGTCATTTACATATTGTGTGTGGCTATTTTAGGCCGCCAAAAGGTAGCGTTTACACTGAAACGTATATAATAAAAAAAATTAAAATATAAATAAACCACATTTAACTGGAAACGTGTCTGATTTCTGATACCTATTTGGCGATCTAATTGTGCAAGCGTTAAGCTGCTTTTCAAAGATCATCAAACCAGTTCAATTTGAACATCAGAAAAAAAACTTCCCCCTGTCAACAGGGAAGACACAGACCTGTCGTTTCTGGTTGCTTTGACTGGAGTGGTTGACGGTTCCACATATTGACAGTATTGCACCCCATATTACTGGGGCAAGGAGACCATTATTTCTGGAAATAGTTTTGGTGTTTTCTTGTTAAACTCAGTGATAGGGATGAACTCTCCGCATGTGTGTTCATATTCAAAACAATGAATTGCACAATGATCACTTCTATCTGCATGTAGTAAAAGTACCACCTGGAGTTTAGAACCATCTGTGATAAAGTTGGCCTTGACATGCAACAGCTGATAAGCTTTTCACTTTTTCTATATATTACCTTCCTGCAGACTTGGAGAATGTGTGTTCAGTTTTTTTTGAAGTACAAAGGAAAATCCCAATGCTAATTTGATGTCTTATACTGGCTTTGATCTTGTCAACAGGAGAGTGTGGTATCTGTTTCAGCATGTGATTTCCATAGCTTTAATATTCTAGATGCAAGCTCTCATTTACATTTCATTTCAAATCCCACCAAAAAGAATCACTAACACCTGGAGAACTGAGCTGTGCTACACTGCTGCTTGGTATCATGCTGTAAACAATTGAGAGCGTTTGCTACATAGTCTGACATTATTCTGCACTGTCCTGTTTACAGATAAAACAATGTAGCTTGTTCACGTCAGTCGATCGTCAAATATATAAATATACTGTATATATAATTGTATTTTCACATTAAGTACCATGTAAGATTAGTCTAGTCGTGTTTTTCTGTTAAAGTGCAAAATTCACGAGCTGTGCAGGCTGGCTTTACAATAATGTTTTCCCATGAGTGATCAAAGCTACTAAATTAAATCAGGTGACATATGTTAGCTGGCACTACCTCATTGTCTCTGCTCAGCAGCTAGCTGGAATTGCACAAAACCAGAACTCGAATGCAAATTGTAAACACGCTGTTGATTTAATTTGGCAATTTTTCTATGTTGCATTCATGACCAGTCTGAGTCTAAAAGTTGAATTTAAGTTAATGATTAATGTGTAGCCTGGCTAACCTTCTCAATCAAACATAAAACTAGTTTACTTATGAATACCTGTTACATTAGAATTTGGTAGAAGAACAAAATAAATAACTCAAGGCGGTACAAATTACAAATCTGAATAATATGCTGGCAAAGTGGAAATGTAGAGTGGGCTACTAAATCTACAGCCGGCATATTTATGTCTTGGGTTAAAACAAACATTTGTTTTTCAAAAAGTATTTCAGTGTATGTCTGAAAATATATGAATGGATAAATTCTTCTATATTAAGTTGATAAGAAGAACAAAAACATGTCACTTCATGTTTGTTTGACTTCAAAGTCTGTGTTTTTTCTTGCTGCTAAATGAACTATTTAGAGACCTGAAAAATAATTTACATAACTCTGGGCAAAAGCAAAGAGCTTTCTGATAACGGCTCCTGTTTTACCAGGACGAGATCTTCTTGTTTGCATGGGTGCACTGCACTGAGTGACCTATTATACAGTCTGCCTCTGCTATTTGACCTTGGCCGGGGAGTGGAGGTTACCTGCAGAATGATTTATAGTCCCCAGTAATATTTAACCAGCCAAACAGACTTCACTGATTGCTCACTAGAATGTGAGTGCTTGTCAATGTTCTTTTTTGATTCCTCCACTTGGTGTTTTCCAGCAAGCCTGATGCTAGTTCAAACCAAGCAGGCATTCTGCTGTCTTGTGAAGATGATGATGATGATGATATAGAGCCCGCTCCAGCTCAGCTTTTCAATCTGTAAATAAGAGTTGACATGAATGAGTACAAAACAGACTTAATACATTGTAGTTTGCAGCACTCGATAGCAGTGTGCTTGTATTTCATTTAATGCTGTTAGTATTTGGCTAATCTCTCAAGCCAGACTGCCTGTGTTTTAGATATCTGTCAACAAAGCCATTTCATCTGAATCCTAGCGCCTCCAACAGCGCTTTCCACTCCAGTACCATGCCAGCATGTTCTGTCTTATAGGGGAGAGTGCTACGGACACCACTGCTTGCAGCATCGGGGGTTATTTGTTGTTCTGCCGAGGCCTGATGCTTTAGTAGTCAATGTTGTATAGTTTATGCCTGTGATGTTTTCATGTTGGCTGTAGTCTGTTTGTTTGCATTCTAAACTTGGCTTTAAGCAACATTCTTTCTGTATGTTTAAAGTGTCACAATGACTGATGCATTTTACTTCAATGACTGCATTCAGAGTTTGCTAGGTGGTTTTGTGAAAGTACTGATGATTCAGAAGTAATGAGATGTATGTGTATTTGGAGGTATTTCCTCCCCATACTATTTGCTTGACTGATCTCTGAACTGGTTCTGCCAGCTTGCATGGGCAGGTAGGGTTTCACTGTACTCTGGTTGCTAGTGGTTACAGGCAGGTGGTTTCAGGTTACATCACCTGATGATGATGTCCTTTCTCTCTGTATGTGTGTTTAACCTCTTCCTTACCTGAGGGGCTTGCAGACAATTTGTGTGGAGATATTAGTTAAGAACCAACTTATCCTTTACCCCCAGGGAAAAGCTCAGATAAGGGTGATTCTTGTTCATGGGTGTCTTTTAAGCAGATTCGTTGGCTGGTTCATTACTTATTACCACTTAGCAGACAAACGCGTGTCAAAGACGAGTACACACTCTGAAAGTATTATTGAAGCACAGGCTTGTGTTATCAGTTGAGAGCATATGTTATTGTGTATCAGAATCTGTGTGAGGGGAGGGGACTGGTAATGGCCCCTTCCACCATCCTAGTTATTTTAGTGTGGACTGCACTAAACTTGAAGGGACCCATTACTGTTGAAGGTACTCCCAAGGCACTGCTGTTTATTGTGGACTTTGTCTATGAAATCTACTTTGGGTTAGGCAATGGGGTCATCTTCCACGCTATTTAGTTTCTGTAATACATACCAAAAAAGGGCCCTGCTAAGATACTGTGGGTAACGGATAGAAACACTCCCTAGTTAGGCACACTTCTTTTGTCACCTCTTACTTGTCCTTCACTTGCAGAATACAGCCGCTTTGAGTCCAAGATCCACGACCTGCGGGAGCAGATGATGAACAGCAGCATGAGCTCTGGCTCGGGGTCCCTGCGCACCAGCGAGAAGAGATCCCTCTACGTCAGGTACAGTACCAACATTCAGCTGTTCTGTATTCACCTTCCTGCCCACACACTTTAAAACAGAACGGAGGAATGACATTGCTGGAGGCAAAAAAGAAAGTACAGTGGGGCTGCAATAGAGTTTCTACTGATAAAATGAATGGTTACAGTGGAGCTTGTTAATGCAGTAGGGTCATGGCAAATTAATGCATCTCTAAGTGGTTTAATTGCTTTTTATTGTGCTGCACCAGTTCATTCAAATGGCAACAGTAAATGCCAACAGTAACACAATAGCCACTGGCCGACCTCATTAATTAAAAACAAATTACAGAAAATGAACGGGCCGTTCTGCTGCTGAAATATTTCTTCAGATTGGTGATGGCGAGTTTAACTGTACACGGGAGATGTAATTGTTCATAGTTTCCTAAGCCTGGATTCATTGTTCAAATGCAACTGGAATTTGTTGTCCATAATTAAGTCACAACAAACCATTTTTTAAAATGCAATGCCCCAAAACTAGGTGTGTCAGCTTATTATTTATTTGTTTATTTATTTATTTTAATTATGTAACTTTCCAAAGTATTCATTTCTGGGAGGCCTATGAAACGGATCCTAATAAAAAAAAAGATGAGTTCTGGATTTAATAATGGCTTTTCAGCAGTTGCTCTTAAAGTTTTCTATGAAACCAAAGGAGTCTGGCTGCTGCTTACTCTTTAAAAGGCCCCTGTTTGTTTAGCACCTGTAAACACATGGGTGCAGAAATATCGCCCTGCTCCAAAATAATGTGGTACAAGACATCAGCCATAATATTGTGTGATGAAGGTTTTACTGCTGTTATACATGGTCGTGCAAGAGAACTCTAAAAGTAACTATATGTTTTGACCCTAAATTTTTCTCATCCTTCCCATCTGACCTGTTAAATGCTAGCGGTAACACAAGCCTGCATTTACTTTTTACTCACCATGTGGAGCTATGCATTGAAAATACTTTACTGTTAATAATGATAAACTGGTGCTATTGTACAGAAGGTATTCAGAACAACGTGTTTACTGACAAGGGGGAGTGGACTCTTTTAAATGGGTATATTACTCTATTTATCGGGTGTAATACATTGCATTCATAGCTGAAAAATGGGGAGTAGCGTTTTCTCTTGCATCCTTCTGCCATTAGTTTTGGTGTAAACGCTACAATATGTTTGTGTAAACGGGTGACCAAGTCCTGACCTGGAGGTTAGAAGGGGGATTGGCAGCTGTTCTTAAACTGAGATTTGAATCCACCTCATTGTTTGATCAGGGTATTGCAGGTTATAAATGCAGGGCTTGTTTGTGTGGAGAGTAGCTCTGTTGTATGAAGTCACTAATCCAGTATGCTTTAAGTGGCTCTGTGGATACAGCATTACTGCAGGACCTTTAACAGCCTTTATTAATGGTGCATCTTTCATCTTTCAAGCATTGTAAAGTAATTAAGCATCCGCGTGAGGAGAGCTTACCTGTACCTGTCAATATGCCACCACCACTATTTTAACTGCTAATCTTCTGAACTATTTTAAATTTCAGCTTCATATTTTAACAGTACAATTCACTTTGACCTTTTGCCTAATGTGGCTGCTTTATTGTGCTTCTGTGACCTTTTTGATTTTCTGGATGATCGACGTAATGCTTTGGCAATACAAATATTAACATTTTACTTTTAAAATCTACTGTATTCCATCAGAGATACCATTTATCTTTTTTTTTTTTTTTTTTTTTTTTGTCTACAAAAAAAACAAAACATTTCTAGTTAATCAAATGCTTTCTTGATTTGCTGTTGAAGAGTGGATCAGTGGGAGTGGGACCCTGTAGAAGCTGAATTAACCCTATCCTCCATTCTGCAGGGCTCTGTTTGACTACGACCGGACTCGGGACAGTTGCCTGCCTAGCCAGGGTCTCAGCTTTCTGTACGGAGACATCCTGCATGTCATCAATGCCTCCGATGATGAGTGGTGGCAAGCACGGCTCGTTACTCCACACGGCGAGAGCGAGCAGATCGGGGTCATCCCCAGCAAAAAGAGGTAGGCTAGCTTGAATGTCTTGGAGAATAAGAGAAAGAACGCAAGTAGAGTCCTACTCGGTCGTGGAGAGAGAGAAATATTTCTCAGGAAACCACAGTCGCCTGCGGTCCCTGTGGGTCTGTGTGTGAGCTTCACTTCCATTTTTCTGATTGTTAGGAGTAACTCATTCAGAAAGTTTGTACTTGGACTGCAGTGAACACTTGTTAACCTGAAATGATGATATGTAGTGGATGGTTACGATTCCCATTCAGGAAGATTGTCAAATGACTTGCCCTGAAACTAACAAGTGGAGGAGCTGAGCAAGGATCCTCTAGCTCCCTGTAATTGTATCTGGTCAGTTTGATCAGTTAATAGCTATTGACTCTATAAATGTTTTGGTTTTTTTATTGAGTTCCTGGACAGTGCCTGTTGGACTTATCTCTTGATATAATGAAAACATTGTGTCTGTTCTACAGAGTTGAGAAGAAAGAAAGAGCAAGGTTAAAAACAGTGAAGTTCCACGCCCGGACAGGCATGATTGAGTCAAACAGGGTGAGTCTTGCTTCTTACTATGTCACTGTCCTTAGACACTGTAGATCAAGTATAGTACTCCTTAATCACCAGAAACCAACATGGAAGGAAACTGACCCAGCTCCCAAAAGCGTGGGAACCGAAGGACTCCTGCCAGAATGATGGGGTCACATTTCAGTCAGGTTTTTTTTTTAAATGTTTCCTCCTGGCAGCAAGGCTGTGTGCCAACACAGTGTGAAGAACGCTGTAAAGTGTGGCAAGGCATTTTTCAAACATACTCTTCATAGATGTGTAAAGTAAGTTTCTTGCCATTACCTATCATCTTGTTAACATCAAATTGTCACATACATATGCCCAAGCACACAATCTAATTCTTGTTCCATTTACCACTCTGCAAGATTTTACTTGCTTTAGGATTCGTTTTGGCTGGCATATGGAATGGTCTTTTACTTTTATTCTATTTACTTTTCCCATGCATTTATCATATTTTCTTTTTTAATTTGTTTGATCCACCCACCTGATGTGGAGTAATCTTTGCCATTGGTTCATTTCTTTGTTTTGCATGAGTAATGTTTGGTTGTCTGCATTGCATTGAAACACACTTTTTTTCTTTTTGTTTTGTTTCTTCACTTCATCTTCATGTTTCTCAGCAGTCAGTCAAATCAAAGCGTAAAAAGAGCTTCAACCTCTCGCGCAAGTTCCCATTTTACAAGAGCAAGGAGAATATTGGGCAGGAAAATGTGGACACGGAACGTAAGTATCAGCGTGCGTGAAGACCTGATGATGCATTTGAAGACTCCTAAGCTATCCACCCCCACGCACAACGGGAGGTTTAATCTCTGTTGACTGAATAGTGCAGGAAGGTGGTGTAGACCTACTAACACTAAGACACTGCAGGCTTATCTTTTTTCTGCCTTCACTCTTTCTTTTGCTCTCTGGGTAGACTTCTACATGCCTTTTCACAAAGTGTGATGGCATGTATCTGTTTTTGTGGCAGAATACTTTTTCTGCTGTTTTGAAGCTGGTTGTTTGCTCGGAATGCAAATGACTGAAATCCTGCCCTGTGGTTGTTCCACTTAGGGTACAGAATGTCATTGAGTTGAAAGAGTTTCACTGTTTCCAGCAGACAGAAACCTCTCAACTCACTGAATTCTGCACAGGTCTGTCAGCCTTTGCTGTGTTCACAGCACACTAACCTCCACTCTGTCTCTACTCTGTTTTTCTTTCTCTGCTCTCGTCTGGAAATTCAGGACTTCCCAGGGTTAAGCGATGACTATTATGGATCAAAGAGTCTGAGTAAGTTTGTGGTTCCCATGTAGCTCCTAATATAAAAGGGACTTGCGGATATACCTAAATTGGAGCCACAGCCTGTAGGCAATTGGTGGACTTTGAAACGGGCCCCATAAAATGCAGCATGCTTGGGGTCATAGTTAAGAAGATTAAACTATAAATTGTTTTTATTCGCTTTTTACTCCCAAGCTGTGACTGAGCAAGTTCCAACTAGAAGTAGTCTCCTGAATGTAAAGGGTTTGCTCAATTTAAACACAATTCAAGGAAGCAATTCATTTCCCATTGCTGGCTATCCTGATAAGAGAAGGGGAGAATTGGGCTTTGTTTTGTTTCCTCATTCTCTTTCCACCACACAAGAAATTAAAAACACACATTCATTATTACACTGATCCAGGGACACTTCATGGAAGTAGGGGACAGTTGCACTAGCCTTTTGCTGAGGGATAATGGGTTGTGTTTACAGGCAGCTTCATGTTATTTCAGTTCAAAGCTAAGCTCAGTGTTTCTTCTTTTTTCCTCCAGAATGTGTGACATCCAACACAAGCGACAGTGAAAGCAGCTCCAGTAAGTGGCGTTCATTTCAATACTTCTCGCTGGGATTGGAGCCTTAACCATCTGTTCCATTTCAACCAGCTTTGTGGGGAGTGGGACATTTTTAATGCTCCAAAATGTGTATTCGTTACATTGTTTATAAATGTACATTCCAGTGCAAATACTGGTGCAATTAATGTCGTATTTATTTTTGCAGAGGGTCAAGAAGACACCATTCTCTCTTACGAACCTGTTACGCGACAGGAAAGTAAGTAATAAATTAACTTTGTTTTTTATTAAACGTCTCCCTCCGTCTGCATAGTTAATGTTATAGACTATGTAGACTACACAGCCCAGAGTTAGTGGTCTTTGAAACTGAAGTTGGGTATATCGAATGAAGGCATGCAAGAAATGTTATTTCTACAGTAATTGTGTTTTTATGGTTTGGTTTCAGTTCACTACACCAGACCTGTGATAATCCTGGGCCCAATGAAGGACAGAATAAATGATGATCTGATTTCAGAGTATCCCCACAAGTTTGGATCTTGTGTACCACGTAAGTGTTCCCATCTCCATATTCATCCTGCACACACTGATTCACGATCCACTGTTGGAGTGACTGTCCCTCTTGAATCTGTGTGTTCCTACAGACACTACCCGGCCTCAACGTGAGACCGAGCTGGACGGCCAGGACTATCACTTTGTTGTCTCCAGAGAGCAGATGGAGAAGGACATTCAGGATAATAAATTTATTGAGGCAGGCCAGTTTAATGAGAACCTGTATGGGACCAGCATCCAGTCTGTGAGGGCGGTTGCAGAGAGGGTAAGTAGAGCGTCTCTTTAATTTGTGTGTCAAACTGACGAAAGATGTGTTTTGTCAAATAAAAAAATCTACGAATTGGTTCCAATAGCCAGTTAGAGCACTTTGGAGCACCAGGAAAGAGTTAGCATAAAAAGCAACACAGTAAACCTGGCACATTTATCATGGACACTGTTACTTGTCTTATGATGTAGAATATAAATTACTTTCACCTGAGAATACATTAGCGTTTTTGTTGGGAATTGTGCTCAGTGATGATCTGTTAAGTGGAATCAGGAATGAACAGAGATGGATGGTACAGAGCACAGTCTGCTTTGTGTTTTTTGTATGGTACATCAACACTGAACCTTCCTTCTTTATAGGGAAAACACTGTATTCTGGATGTGTCTGGGAATGCCATAAAGAGGTTGCAACAAGCACAACTTTTTTCAATTGCCATTTTCATCAAGCCAAAATCCATCGAAGCCCTTATGTAAGTGAGAAACAACAATGGCCTTTATTTGGCAGCTCCTGCTCTTTTATTTTTTACGTTTTTTAAAATGTGCATGTATTCCTGTGACACTTATTTTAATAAATGCCACAGCACCAGTTTGAGCAATTAGGTAGTTCGAGCAGAGAACGATGAGGTGGAGTGTTAAGCTAGCTGTGTGGGTGCCACATTTAAGCTGTTTGTATAGACAGTAACACAAAATCCCACTGATGACACTCTGAAGTGTCATTCTGCACATGGGTGAGCTCCAAACAAGCACTGCATCATTCTCGGTGCTGCCCACATAAACCATGAAAATGGCTGCGTAAGACCGATCGGTGTTCTAACCTGCTCTTTTTTTCTTCTAGGGAAATGAATAAAAGACAGACATACGAACAAGCCAATAAAGTCTTCGACAAGGCAGTGAAGCTGGAGCAAGAGTTTGGGGAGTATTTTACAGGTGGGTTCTTCTTTTTCCGACACTGCTGTAGTTGAAAGGCTTGCTTACTTTTGATGTGTGTGGAGGGGATGCGGGACAGTCAACACTTGCATCGTGAATGGGTCTAATCACATTGGGTTAACCTTTCACAAATGTACCTTTGCTGATGTCAAGTAAGGCAAATTTGTAGTTTTTAAAGTATGCTTTAAGTTACATATTAAGGGATTATGTCTAGCCGTTGCTTATTCAATACAGTCCATTCTTGTTAGGGGATTTGCAGGTTGCTGCAGGGCACACATACTGTGGTACATTTTTGGAATCGCAGCTTCAGTACATGTTGTTAACATACTTCCAATTTTATATTTGTTTAGAGCAAAATGTTTTTGGTGGTAATCATGACAACAGAGGGTATGTAGGTGGAACTTGCATGTGTCTAGGATGTAAGTAAAATAGTCTGTTCCCAAGATGTATCCTTTGGTACCTCAGCCAGTCATGGGTCGCTACTGTCATTCACAGTATACATTATAAATGTTTGTGACAAATGTCCATGACCAGTTTGAAGAAATCCAGAAGGTCTGTATTGCAGTCTGACAGTTGCATGCTAATTACATTTCTTATTTCTTATATGAAACATACGAGTCATTTGCCAGACCATTTGGAGTTTGAAAGGATAGTTCAAATGTAAACAGTTCTAGAATTTAAAGCAAGTGTGATTCCGTATTGGTCACAATGCAGTGCATTTTCTTTCTAGTGGTATTGAAACCTATTCTAATGTTACCTCACTTTTATCAACAGCCATTGTACAGGGTGACTCGCTAGAAGAAATCTACAACAAAATAAAACTGGTAATTGAGGAACAATCTGGTCCCTACATCTGGATCCCTTCCTCTGAAAAGCTCTGAGCGTCCCTTCAACCCCCTGCCTTGGAGCGGGGCTTCCCCACCCCGATCGAGTCCGATCCCTCCCCTTTTTACAGATATGTTGCATATCGAGTTTTATTGTCATCATTCTGTTACTCTTTAAAAACAAATCTTTATCACCATTACAGTGACTGTGCGCATCCCTGCATGAGTTTTTCTGCAATTCCATCGAAGACTGGAAAATGTCATTCGAAATGAATTTTAGATCATTTTAAAAAAAGAAGAAAAAAAAAGAAAAAGCAAAAAAAATCAATTCTGGTCTGCATAGGGACAGAAAGGATCAGCAGAATGCCCTAAAGCATTTGAAAAATGGGATGTGGAGAAGTTTGGCAAGGGGAATCATACAAGTTGAAACGACTTCTGTGTGTTTATAAACTTGCATTATGGACTTGGAGGGTGAGCAGACAGGAAGAGACCATTGAGGTTTTTATATAAGGACTAGTTACAAATCAAACCCCCTGCTGGTACTCTGCTATTCAAGGGATCTTTTCCAATGTTTCTAATTCAGATCAGTGATGAAAAGTACAAACTGCTGCTCACAATTATCACAACCAGCTTGTTGTGTGATTGGTTGCCAGCAGTTTGTGAAGCAGCCATTCAAGATTACTCATCTCCGGAGGTGGGAAGAAAGGAATTATGGGATGCGAATCTATACATTTATATACTGAACAGGAAGATAAAGATTAAAATCCAATGGAAAGATGATTTTACTACATATTAAAAATACACATTGTTTTACACATCATGAAAATTGTCTGCATGGAGGGCTTTCTGATTTTTATTTTTTGAAGCTGCTCTGAATAAGGGAGGAGTGACCTGGGGTCCCTACAAAATCTTAAGCTGCCTTGCAACTAAAATCTGTGAAACTGCCACTAGAATGGCTGACTGTGCAGCTTATATCTTAAGGCTGCTGTATTTTCAGTTTGAACAAATATTTCAATGGCCCTTGAAGATGATTCTCCCTACATGCAAAGGCTTCGTTGTTGAGCCAGTGGGTTAGAATCTTATCTGCATAATTTGAGTTTGTTTTCAGGGGTATCCTAATTAGGGTATGTCTTACAAAGACGATGAAATGACAAATACTCAAGGTCACTCAAATGTTTTAGTAGTTACGCAAAAATTGCAAGTCAAAATCTCCAGGCATCCCAGTCCCCTTCAATGCTACAGTGTGTCTGCAGTATTATAATTGTTTTAGATGCAGATCCTTACAGGGCTCACACCTGCCATATTCAGACAAGATGGTTTTGTGGTACATTCCTCTCAGCTGCTTTTTCTTTACTGTCTTTTTTTAACTTTTATTTTATTTTTTATTATTATTATTGAAACAGCAGCCTGAAAACGGGTAGAAAAAAACTAATGGTAATTCATTTTCAGTAATCTGACAGAACAGAAACTATCATGTTTGTGCGACAGACATGTTTTTATTTAAGGATGGATAGTCCAGCTCAGAACTTGTACTGATACACTTGGTGATCTGGATGGAGGAGGCAGACTATTGGAGGTGGAGGGATGTCACAGTAACTGAGCCTGGTGTATAATTGTGAAAGGGAGTGAAAAAACAAGCTTTTTTGAGAGGGATTTTTTTCATCAAACTAACATATGTATTTAGTACTGCCTTTACCAACTTATTTTATTTTGCATACATAACTGTAAAACTTATATGCTGTAAATCAGTAGATAACAAGGAAGTGCTGTATTATTGACATACCAACACAGTAAAGCACCTGTACAGTTACTTGTGACATCTCTACTGAATTTAGTGCTGAACAGTGTACCTCTTTATAACTTGAGGTTTCCAGTTTGCTGAATGCCTCCCTCTTGCTTTATTGGAACAGAGCATTATTAATAAATAGAGTGAACTTCCACTTTCTTTTGAAGGAGTGGATATTTCACTTTGTGAGCATGCAGGGTATTCACAAGGCCAAGATACACACTGTAATCTACAGGCATTTTCTGAACAGACTTGCTAATCTGTCAAGCACCTCTGTAAAACCAGCTGTAACTAATGTTAACACAGTTCAGGGACTATAGAGAGGGAAAAGAGCCATTATAAATTGCTTATAGACTGTTCAGGAGGTTATTCTAGCTGTAACATTCACCTTATGTCAAGAGTGAGAATCAGTGGAGGGAAACAAATTTCAGGTAAGTACACTTTTCTGTTAGAAGATCTGACAGTACAGACACATGTTAAAACACTACTACTCCCCTGTAAACAAAAACTCCATCCCACTGCTGGCCTGTCTGTCAGTTATTTAGTTATTTTTGGACTTGCGGGTAACGGTAAAGGCTGATACCCACCAGATGCGATGCGGCAAGCAGAACTGCAGCGATGTGTCAAAATGAATAGAAACTATACTTTTGCGAAGTATCTCATACCACAGGCAACGCAGGTGTGGCGCAAAATTAATTGAATCCTATTTTTTGCGGTTTGATGCGTTAGCAAAGGCATTGAGCAATCGGAGAACAGCTTCAATGCATGTGGCCCATCACAGTGAAGCAGTATCCAAAATGACAGAAACAAGACTTGAAAAAGTTCCCAGAGCTGTATGATAAAAGGCATCACAATTATAAAGATACAGATTTGAAAGATAATATATGGGAGTCCATATCGAAGGAACTGGATAAGCCTGGTGTGTATGATTTGTTGCCATATATGTTGATATACCAATCTGTGAAGACACTCATCATTGCCACGTCATGTTAATGAATATGTACCAGTCTTGATCATAGTTTTGTCAATAACACTTTTGAACAGCTGTATAGATCTGGCAGTTTTCAAACCTGTCGCTTCTGGTGTGTGTTCATGTTGCTGCAAAAGTGTCTCGTCGCCAATTTAAAAAATAGCATCGCGTCTGGTGTGTGGAGACCAACAGTAGACGGCATATGTCGTGTATAAAGTTTTAACTACCAATCCAATCCAATTTTTTGACCTGGAAGAATACTGACCTACAGTACTGAGTCTGAACACTGCAGACTGTTTGTGTGTCTGTTATTTATCACAAAGTCGACCTATGAATAAATAGCCCAAAGAATACTTATTTGAGGTTACTGTGCTCTGAGATTTAATCTGTCTACTGCCTTTGTGTTCTTTTTGTGAGGGTGCCACTCTTTGGGCCAGAAGGACTTTCTAAGAAATAAACTGTATTTTTGTCTTTAATTTCTGTCATTGGGTTTTGAGAGTAAGGCTAAGGCTGGCATGGTGTTACTCACCGGTTCAGTAACTGCCAGTAAATCCTTGATTGTACGCTATATTATACTTTCTGTTACAATATGTAACTAACAGGACAATATTGTGTGGGCCCAGGTACAAAAGGAATCCTTGTTGTCATGGTTACCAATCGGTATACTGGCCAAGAAGGAAGGTTTTCCTTTTTGGAATGGACAAAAATATTTTTAAAAAAATAATAAAATATGTGACTATATCAGTCATGGTTTCAGTTTATTTAACCCCTTGTTTCCCATTGAAGCAGGGGAATCTGTCAAGTGCTGCTGGATTCTTAAAGTATTTGATTCTTTTCAGGCATGACTTAATACGGTGTTCATGTTTTCAGCCAGCCTGCTTTCACATAAACACAGTGACAGGAACATGGCCTGTATTTCTTATTCCAGATCTGTTTTCATAAACAGTACGCAATCCTCATGAGTTATAAAAACTGAAATGGGCAAAGCTCCTCTGAGTGAGCCAGTGGAAGGGGTAAGCAACATCAATACTCAAAACTGACACTTTTTTGATGCACCTTTTCACACTTATTTTTTTATTGACTTTATCCACTTTAGTGCACTAACAGAAAAATTCACACTTTTTCAGATAACTAATCATTTAAAAAAATCATTCTACTTTATAACTAGAGCTTCTGATTTAGTTTTTAACTGATAAAAAATGATAACCACACTCCATACAAAAAAAAAAAAGTAATGGATGTATATCCAATAAACACCGGAAAAACACTGGAAATGGTTACTCAATTCATGTTGATGTCCTTTTTTCCCCGTGGGGTGGGGGAAAAACTTACCAGTATTGTTGGGAAATGTCCCACCTTCCTGACTTGAATCACGCATTGACTCGTTCTGAATACTTTACCCCAGCTACTGAGTGCCAGCAAATTCCTACATTTGATTTGGAGGATTGTAACACACTTGTAGAACAAGATGTTCTTGCTCGTGACTTTTAAAGCTGCACTATAGTAAGTAGTATTGACATGCTTGTGGAATTTAAAACAAAATTGCAGAGAAAAATGTAAAAAAAATGCCTAAACACAAAAACCCCAGAGGAATATGCCAGTGACCATAAGGATTTCATCGTGTAAGACGGCAAAGGAAAGAAGGTACAAAAAAAACAAAGTAACCAAAAACAATTTCAAGCAGTATATAAAAAGCGAAAGCCCCCCCCCCCAAAAAAAAACTATTTACATATTACCCAAAAATAGCTAAAAATAAGCAACGAAAAATTAAATTCATAAAAAAACAAAAAGCCCTATTTATAATGGTAGTTGAAAACAATTTGCGTAAAGACCTAAATAACTAATAAATATTAATCTTATATTCAATATACAGTTTTTATGATGTTCTTGACATAAAAAGCTAGTACTGTGATTCAAACAAAGTTTCAAAACTAGAGGTTCAGAAGGCATTTTCTTTGCAGGATTTCTCTCAATACGTGTTACCATAATGAAGCAAAGATAACACGTAATAGTGCTATCAGGATTTTCCAGTCAGGAGTAGGGTTGCCACCCTTGCAGTTGTGTTTTTACTGACATACAGACTAAGTGGCCTTTTTTTTTTTTTTTTTTTTTTTTACTAAAATAATAAAAAAAAAAAAAATGAAACCATAAAATACATTATAAAATAGGCAATTTTTATGTACTTACATTTCTTTAGGTCTTACTGTGGTCACGCATGGACACTTGCAGACTGGATCGTTTGTTTCATTTGTCAGAAGCTGGTGCTGTTTTTAACAGGAGTCTATACATGAAATGATCCAATTATTTGAAAATAAAAGGAATTAACTTTTTGAACCCAGTCCTCCAAGAAGGAACAGCACCTCATGCTAGTGAATTATCATACTGCACCGCTTGGCTCCATGTGAGAGTTTGGCATTGCATATAAGATATTATATCAACCGCTTTATATTATGTTTATGCTTAAGACCACTGACACCTTGCCCCATTTTGTAAAACAGCCTATCAAAAAGAGCAAAATCTGAGAATGAAAGGAAAACACATGCCCCTAACATGGGGTTTGAATATTTCCATGAACAATCTGAGGGTAAAGCATTGCACACTGGATGTTGCCTGAGCATGTAGTGCTTTGGCTACTTGGTTGAAGAATGCATACTAATTTCAGCATTGTTATTTGGCATTCTTTTTTAAAATATTTAAGCAATAAAAATATACCATCCTTTACGTCAATCCAAAATCACCGACATTTTTTGTTATTTACGGTACCGACAGTGTTAAAATGTGATTTTTTTTTTTTTTTTACTGACTAAAGTAAACAACCTTGTTGGTCAGGAGGAAGACATCTTACACAAGTCTTTTCTTAAGCTCTGCTGCCATCTAGTAGACATATAGTGGAAACATAAACACAATTTAAATAGCAAATTTGGAATACATTTCAATTCTTATTTATTTATTTATTTAAATACTTAAGCTCGTTTCATTTTAGTTTCTTATAGCAAAATACATATAACATTAAACTGTTTCTTTAATGAAAGATAAGAGCTACAGCACTCCTTATTTACACAGAACAGACAGAACACACTTGGGAACAGAAGAATCTGAAAATGAAAAAGAACACATTCTACAACAAACAATTGCTAAAGCTTACTGAACTATCTTTGAAGCATTGCTTAATAAAATACACCTGTGAACAGGAAGACACATTCAGAGAAGTTTACTAAGCTTGGTTTAGCCACCATTTTAAAGTTTATATGGTGGTGGGTGGATCCTCAACATTTGCATCTCTAGCTGGAATCAAGAGCAGCAAAGCCTCAGAAACCCCAGTCCAGGCAGTGCCTACCTCCACATGGTGTCTACCTGCATCTTCACTCTTCAGTCACAAGGTTGGTCTTTGCTTTGTCTAACCTGTCCAGCACTTCAGTGTAAAGACCTGACATCTGGGAATATAAAAAGCACAGCATTCAGTTATGATGGTCAATTTATATACATATATCAAACGGGTATTATATTCATGTTCCAAAATCCTGTTATGGTATGACGATGGGTCATAAGGGAGAGGAATGGTGAAGCCACCCTTTACCTGAGTCTCATAGCTAGCCTGCAGGGAGCCCAGGTGTCGTAGGAAGCTCATGCCCAGTCCACACCATTTCTCTGCCTCTGTGTACTGAGCCAGGCTATAGAGCAAAATCCCTGTGTTCCAGGCTCTGGTCAGGAGCCACAGAATTTCCACTTCAGGAAACTCCCCATGCTGGTTAAAAAAAAAAAAAAAAATGAAGAGCACTCTGTAAAATTATAATAATAATAATGACACGTAATGCAGACTCAAGATTAATTCCATCCTTATGGAAAATGTAATTACAAATGAATGCAGATAAATGCTAATAGATCTGTGAGGAAAGTGTTTGGACAGTCACTGATAAAACTGTCATATCCATAATCCAAACTATTCTCTTAAGCACTCCTTGCTTGCATACTGTAGTTATTAACAGGAATCCAGATGAGTGGCATACTAAACAAGTGCACCTCATGGATTCACCAATGCCTATATTTAAAGCTATTTGTCTTACTTACTGCACTGCTTATTACAAGTAGGGCTTCTTCATAGTACCCCCACACCTCCTCCAGAACCCGGGACTCCACTTCCAGCACCCCTGTGGGCAGTGACAACTGGATCAGACTGTGCAGACACTGGCTGTAGAGAAAAGGATTCAAGGATATTGAATGTAAATTCACTTATTTAGCACGACATTCGTTTGATCTTTAGTTGTAATGTCCATTTATCTAAACTCAATGGCTGCTTATGTACTGCGTAATACACAACACAACAGTTTTACTGATAGTGTCTAATTTTTCTTGAAAATCACCTCGCAAACATGCTTTTATTGCAATCACAGACCCCATCATTGCTCGCACTGTAGATATTTAATGAAATTAGTAGGATCAAATTTACACAGTACATTCACTGGAAACAGAAGTTTTACACTTCCATTACAAATTCAATAAATAAAAAACACTCATATGTCTTTTTTGCATTTCCCCACTTTCATATTCAAGCTCTATTTTGTAAAATGGTGTAATAAGAAATTTAAATGATTTATTCTCTTACCTGCACCGTAAGATGTCAGAATCAGGACGCTTCCTGTGCAGAGACAGTGCGATCCTCAAGGCCTTTTTACACAGCGAGGGGAAATGAGCAGGAGGCTCCATTGCCAGTGCTGGACAGACAGGAGAGAAGACAATAGCCTGTTTGTATCTGCAAGGAAGGGGCTATCCTTAAGTTTCCAAATGGAATGGGTCGACTTCTATGTTTTCTAATGGATCTCAATGAGTAGGTTGGCCTGTGTGTCACAATGGGTGAATGGGTACCTGAGCTGAAACACATTTAAATAGGAACGAACTACACGTTTTCACAGTGGTTTGGGCAAAAAGGGTGACTTTTTGTAATGATTGCTGTATATTTTCCTTTGTGGTAACTGGAGAAGCAACCGCTGTACCCTGTTAAAATAAACAATTAAATGAATAAATAAATATCTTGGTATACAGAAAGGCTGAGTCATGAAGACTGGTCATATGGACTAATTACATTTGTATAAATGGTACTTACAGGCAATGGTTTCCAATGTTTTGGTTTCGATCTGCTGGAGCTCCAGCACAGACTCCAGCACTGTCTCCAGTTTGGGGTCATTCAGTTTGGCTCTGGCCTCAAACTCATACAGCAGCAGCAAAGTGTCTGTGGGGTCCTTGGAGAAGTCCCCTGCAAAATAATTCACGTTACTGTAAAATTTTTTGTTCTTAGAAAAATATTTGGGGACATAGTCATAAAAGTTAGCATGTATTATACATGTGCAGCAATTTAGTTTTTTTCAATTTGTAGAGATTTACATTCAGTATTGAAAAACCAAACTAGAACTGTGTCACTATTATTCTTCCTTGAAGTACAATAGTTCTCTACAGCATGTATGGATAAAAACTACAGTGCAGGAACACCAAGGGTATTACATTTGAAAGTAAAGGCTACCTGAAGTTTTCAATGTTCTCCACACCTCCCAGCAGATCTGCATGTGTTCTAGTGCCTGGGTCAGGTTTTCAGTCTGTGCAGGAAAAGCTTGTGAAGTCTCAATCTCCATTTAACTACAATCAACAACTCAACCAAGTAAAAAACACACCTGTGCAGCCCCTGGTCCCCATCTGCCCTGATTGCTTTCACATTGGGCTGATATTTTATACATGTTAATTCTGTTGATCTGTGATCCTGCTGTCCCTTACAGCAGTACACTGCCTACCTCCACAACGATGTATATATTTAATACACAACAGAATGCAATATACAAACTTCTTTTAATTCAATGCCTGGTTTCTACAAGGCATGATATGCCCTCTGCTGGCCTAAACAGGCATACCTTTGCTGTTCAGCGCTGACAAGTGACAGTATGGCAGATCCTACATAGTATATAATAAAATATATCATAAAAATAAGATAATATAAAAAATAATATCAACCTGTTCGATGGATTCTGAAGGGATTCTTGCCAGCTCCAAACTGGCTGCTGCTGCCATGAGGAGGCAGGTCTTCTGTCCAACTAAAATTGCTTTCTCAGATGGGCAAAACTGGGAAATCTGAAAAAGGGTGTATGATTGGAATGCTGTAGGAACTCAAGATTGCTTTACAAAAGTGGCAGCCACTAACATGACTGAGAAAGATATGTAGATGATATACTGAATATATTATAATTATTACTTTTACCATTTTTTTTTTAACAATTCATGAGTCTAGTCTAAATTGTAAGATTAAACATGCCTGATCATTAAGGGGTTAATTACAAACGGCATCCATTTAAATCACTGTAATAAACTTTAAAAAGACAGCGTTGCAAAATAGAAAAATATGTTTTCACATATCACAAGGGCGGTTCAAGCGAGACTCTCCTACCTGGTACGAAAGCACAAAGAAATCTCTCATCATGCCAGGTGTGCCCTCACACTGCAAGGCTGAGTTCCAAGCTGAAAAAAAAAAAGTTTACATGTGTCCTTAAATATTTAAGACCCTATAGCTTCCTTTAATGTGACTGATTGTATTTCGCCACATTACAGTATTTGCAATAGAAATGCTTTACTCTTTACCAAAAAAGCTTCGTTCAAATGCAGTGCTGGTGCTCAAATCAAATTAGGGTTGAATATAGTTTCAACTCCATTTCCATTTTTTATAATATGCAACTACGGCTTTTTGGTTTTTATTTTTTATCATGTGATGCCCTTTTTTTTTTGAGCCAACTCCATTCAATTAAACTCTTGGAAAAGTGTTGATTGTGAAACCAGATCACTTTAGTTTTTTCTCCTGCAACTTTATTGAGACTATGATTCTGTTTGATTGATAATGTAAAAAAATAAAGCAGTTCCTTTTTAATTCAAACCGAACTCAAACAGCAAGTTAATTAAATTGATTTAATTAAATTGTAATTAAAAGGAAACTATAATTTGCAAAACAGGTTAGAACATTTTTCCAAAGCGCCATTAAGATTTTCAATCCGGGAAAAGCAATTTTACTAAACTCGCTTTTTGTGTTCAGTTTGAATTAAACAATTAGGAGCTGCATCTAACGCTGCCAATCAATGCTTTTCCAAGAGTTTAATTCAGAAACGGCTCAATATAACTTTAAAGGGACATCACGTGACCAAAAATAAAAACCAAAACCAAAGAGCCCAACATATAACATATCCAGTTATATAATACAATTATGATTTTTATTGCAGGTCCTACCAATTTTCCTGAACCAGTTTGCCTCATCAGTCTTTTTCTCCAAACTTAGGCTCTCTCCTGGGTTGAGCTGGGATATTTTTAACAGGGCTACAGGGAACAGGATTCACTATAAATACACTGGATCTTTGGTTAAGGTTATTGCTGTTGTTCCTTATTTATTCTGTTTTAAGACTGAACAAAGTTTGTTATTGTATACTGCATACTGCAACTTCCAGCCAACCATTCAGTAACTATTCATTATGTGTCCAAAACAGCATGTCTGATAAACTGTCCAAAAAGGAAAAATGAAAACTGCTTTAAGCCACCACCCATACTCTCTACTCATTCTTTAAACCCTGTGTAACTGGGAACCATTTGTATACATTTAAAACTAAGCTAAAGCAAGTGCAGTCTACGTAGTTAACATAGGGCACTCTGTTCCGTAAAGTTACTTTCTATTTAACGTAGAGATTAGGGTTCGGTATAGTATAGTCTAATACCTCGCCATCTTCAATATGAGCGCACGAATATCATAGGGAGTACTTCTTTGAAGAAAAAAACTTATGTGAATACACTAAAAAGGCTTTTTATAATATAATTATATATATAATATATATATATATATATATATAGATATATATATATATTATATAGATATTCTCTATGAAGATGTTGAAATACTTCCACATATATAAACGTGGATGCCCATGCATTACATTTTTTTGTAAACCTCTAAAAATCCCATTGCATCTGGAATACTAATAAAAACATTCAGAAACACATGAGAATTCTACTTAAGGCTATTTTTTAAAGATGTATCACTGTCTGTCTTCATCTGCATAAACAAAAGTAAGGGTTTCTTTTAGAAAATGGCTCATACATTTTAATGTATTGAATCTGCATTATCATTTCCCTTTCAATACCAACCTCTTTTCCTCAGTTATTGCTCCCATTTTAGAAAGGACCAGTCGAACCAAACACCTGTGCAGAAGAAAATGAATTACTTTAGTTTCGTTAAATCTTGCCTCTTGTGCATTTTGTGTTCATTAGGATGCAAACATATGTAACACAAGTTTTTATTTTCTTCATTTTGTCCATGCAGCTACTGTACAGTATCTCACCTGAGTGCTATGAAGATCTGGCCACTGTCCTGTGACTGCTGACACAGATATTCCAGGGCCTTCATGGCTGCATCCTGCTGGTCATTCTGGAAAACACATATCTCAGCTTGTTACCACAGCTTCCAGGGTCTCTTTTTTTAATTCAATACAGAATAAATGTTATATTTAATCCTCACAAGCTGAATAATGTTACCTGTCCAAGACGAATGCCTATCGAAGTCTGTGAAACCAGACAATTAAGTTTCGACTTCAAACCAGCAGGTGGCAATAGCTTTCTGGAGCTTAGACACTATCAAGCCTTTTCAATAGGCTCTGCCACTATGTAACAGAAATGTACCTCTAGAGCAATCTGAGCTGCCAGACTCAGAAGGCTGGAGCCGGCACTCTCAGATGCTAACAGTTTGTCCTCGTTCCGCATGGGATTTTCTGCCAGTTTCCCCATTACTCTCACAGCCTCTAAAGCTGTATAAAACACAAGCATACTCTCAAGTTGAAGCAGCCATATTCTTGCACAGGTACCAAATAAAATAACACTCTACATTTCTCAGGCAGAAATCAGAAAACAATATTGGTGTTATAACTGTACCACAATACCCTCTTTACTGTACTGTATCCTCCCCCCCCCCCCCCCCCCCCCTTTATAATAAATATTATTATTATTATTATTATTATTATTATATTATTATTATTATTATTATTATTATTATAACAACAAAGTAAAGCCCCACCTTTGTCTGCGTCGTTCTCAAGCACAGCTATCTTGTACACACTGAACTGTGTGAAAATGCTGTCTGGATCACACCTTTCAGCTTCTTTTATTGCTTCTTTAGCCTAGTAAGAAAAAAGCAAGCGCCATATTCTCCCTCTCTATTATAAATCGAGTAAATATTTCTTTCTAACAGCTGTGGCTAGTAACTCCCTGGCTACTGTAGCCCAGACAGCTTCAGGAAAGCTGTACCTTGTCCAGCTGCTGGAGGTGCAGGAAGCAGGAAGCCCTGTTTCTCTGCAGCTTGGCCAGATTCTGCTCCATTTGACCCGCAGAATAGAAACTCAAGGAATAGTTGTACCACTGCAGAGCCTCAGAGTAGTTTCTAGCCTGGTCAACAGTTTAGAGTTAGTGTTACAAAACAGAAACCATTTAATGGTTGGGTGACCTGTGCAGTATAAATATAGAATTGTTTGTATGACGATGTAATAATTGTATGGTTAGAATAATGTGTACTTAATATACAGATTATTGTATGGGCTATTCTATATGCTTCAGCTTTTTTAATGAAGTGTCTGATTTGTCTGGTTACCTAAGCATTACAGCTTAGTACTGGCCCTAAGTGGGTTGAAAATGTGCATGAGAAAAGGTTTGGGAACGATCTCTGTAGCTTCCAGACTCTTACCTCAAAGTTCTTGGCAGCTCTATCCCAGAGAAGGAGATGTAAGTGGTTAAGCGTCTCAGAGGAAAGCTGTTTCCCAGTGTAGTGACCTTAAAGAATACATATGGATATTAACTTAAGATGTAATGGCCAATAAATAAAGAATTACTACTCAAGACAGACTACACAAAATAATATTGTTATGGTGTTATTGCTTTTACTGTAATTCCCCCCCCCCACACACACACACACACACACACACACACTTCCCATGAGGTAAAGCACTGCCTTTGTCTGCACTGTTCTCAAGCACAACTATCTTGTACGCAATGAACTGTGTGCAAAAGCTGTCTGTTGTCAATAAATAAAGTGATGTTAGTAAGATATTTCTGGATTACTGTATACCTGTAATGATGTCCTCTATCTTCTGCTTGCCCAGCAGCTCCTTCCCTCTCTGCAGTAACATCTTGATGTGCTGCACCTGGGCCCTCCCCAGCTCTGGAGATGCTTCAAAGTGTTTACACACACTCTTCAGAAATTCAAAGGCAAGGACCTCCCTATTATAGGGAGAAGCAAACACACACTGACTGTACATACGTTGCTCCCAAGCTGGGAACTGAACTCAAATACACATCCTGGTTATAGCAAATGATGGAAAAGAACTGATGTACTTGAAGCACTTGTAATTACACATGGCTGTTCAGTGCACTAGCTGCCCTATTAATGAATTTTAGCATAACAGACTAACGTTGGCAATTGGAAAGCTTTAGCTGGTTAAAATGTGTATTCTTTACCTACTGGCACATGTACAAAGGGAATTTAAGCAGTTGAAGTGCATAGATATGATTAAAATCAAACAACAAACAAGATTGCTATCACAGTTCCGGTTTTGAAACCACCTTATCTTACCTGTCTGCATCCATTAGCAGCTTTACAGCATTTAGACAAACATCAAGGGGGACCTCTACATCGAGTAACTCTGCAATTGCTAAACTCAAAAAGAAAAACAGACAGAAATTAGTTCTCCATTGAACTTTTTCTTAAAATGTTGGTCTCCTGCTGCACTCTCACAAAACAGTCAAAGTATAAATAGAAAAGAGTGGCTGTGTTCGTGACTTGTCCCTAAAATGACAGCAGTCTCCATAACATACCTGCCTTCACCGGTTCATCCGGAGACACGCTCTGCAGTAAGATGTTGATTTTTAAGTAGAGGCCTGCAGGATGCACATTCTCCTAAAAAATTCAAGAAATGTAAAGGTTTTACTGCTCACAGAGACTACAGAACAATGGTGTAAAAGAACTGGTGAATTGTTGTAACTATATTACATTGCATTAAAGAAAGTTTTTTTTTTTTTTTTTTTTTTTTTAATAACAGGATTGATATTATTTATAAAAATAACAGGTGTTATATTACCTTGTTGGCTAAGCTGACAGCACTGAGAGCTTTTTCCTGGTATTGCTTACAGTCCCACTCCATATACACATTTGCCAGTAACCTCAGGATCTTGGCCTGAACAATGCGGAGCACACAGAGTTAATGTTCAGGGTTGTAAAGAATACAGTGAAAGCCTTGCTTCCACATACTTGATCAAAAGTTCATTTTAATTCCAAAAATACAGGTTTAGGCAGTGGAAACGCTTGTAGAAATCTGGATTTCTGGTCTGTGATTTTATTTAAATTATTTCTTATTTTAGTGGGGTTTGGATTCAGGTTCAATTCCCTAGAGCAGCATCCATTCTAAAAGCCAATGATTCTTATGACTAATAACACATTTGATATTCCTGAAACTGTTTTGGACTATTCATGGTTAGATTAACAACAGGAAATTTTGTAAATTTCAAACTTTAAACAACTCATGAGTTAAAGCCTATTGTATCAAAATATATTGCATCATGGAACTGTATTGTTGTCTAATTTTCAGACTCCATTCCCCTACCTGCACTGATGCCCCAGGGGAGTACTTCTTATGCATTTTCCCTATATCATAGCTCTGGCTGAAATATAAGGGCAAAGAATGACATTTTCAATATTCTAATATTTCAATAGCTCTTGCTTTTCCTCAATTTTACTAGAAAAAGATCCTCACCTAAGCCAGAAGGAACTTTCTTCATACTTTTTTAAATTGTAGGTGTCAACCCCAAAATTATAGCACATGAGGGACAGATATCCAGTCTACAAGAGAAATGTGATTTAATTATTGTATTAAATATTAACTTTACAGCAAATTAGAATGACAACTTGGGATTGTCCAATATTCATGTTGGTATCATACCCTGTTTCTTTTCTTTTAGTACTACTTCTTAATTCATCCATTGCACATTTTTATAATTCTTTTTATTTTTTTTGTAAGGCAAATTCTGCATTAATATAAATGAAATGTGGGTATCTTACAGCTGATTTAAGTTTTTTTTTAAAAGCCAAATAGCAAGGTGAAGTTCCTGGCTCTATTAATAACAATGGTATATGAATTAAAATAAAACCAAGTGATCTGCATACCTCCTTTGGCAGCCTGAGCAGCATATCCTTACAGCGCTGCACATAGGAAACAGCTTGTTGATGGTCTGCCTGTGCCACTGCCTGCAGACAAGAGAATGGAGTTACCTTTGAAGTGTTTCTATTTGCTATAATTATCTCTCTTTTCTGAAGCAACTTCCACATTCACAAGGCAGAGTGATGCTTGTATAAGTGAAGCAGATTAGGTGCACCCAGGTTTGAAAGGGAGGAGGCATTGGGGGTGAGTAGTGAAGAATCTTCATTTTTTTATTTATGAAAAATTAATTAGCAGTAGTTAGGGAATCATTTTATGAAAGGGGAGAAAACAGAAACAGATGTTTAGCAGTGCGACACAGAACAAAAAGATACAACGATAAATGGGGTGGATGTTCTGGTAGATTTTATTACATTTCTAAAAAGGGAGCAAACACACCCACAACAATGAAAATGACTTGCGTTATAATAACCCCATCTCGACTCCATGCTTTTGTGTGACATTGAACAACCTTGTCCACCCAAAATGACAGCCACCCTGACCTAACACCCATGGGACTTTTCCATTTTACACGGCAGGGTCGAATGCAGCTACATGAATAAAAGTCATTGTAAACCCATCAAATGTTTACTTTGTTCTTCAGGGTTGTGAATACCTACAGACTCAGCCTGGTAGGAGTGTACTCGAAACAGATCTTTCTCCACGTCGCCCTTGGGAATGTTTAAATCTGACTGTCCATCACTCCGGGTCTTTAGTCTGCCATACAGCAATTCCAAATTCTAGAACACAATAATAAATAATCAGGGGATCGGGGTTTATTGCTAGAAATTGGTAAGTCTACAATGAAAGGTCCGAACAGGACAACTGCTGCAGTGCCTTTCACTGCTTCTAAAAGAGCTGGTCCTAGTGAATACCACCAAAGTAAGAACTATACAGTTTGTATCTCCATTTATAGATAAACGTTTGACAAAATTGATTTTGTTTAGGAGCCTTATTATAACCACTGCAACACGTTCAAAAGAATGTGTTTTGCCTGACAGGATGCGGTATGAATAACTGCTACAAACATGAACTTACTTTAACAGCAAGATTGAAGAAGACATCAGCTGAGGAGGGTTTCTTAGTGTCCAGCCAGCTTCTCCCAGTCTTAATAGCCATCTGCAGCAAACAGAAAACAGATATTCATTCTGTAGTGACTTTGGAGGTACTGTACTATATATGAGCCACTCATCTTTCACATTAGATGCTAGCTTTCACAAGTCCTTAAAGACTTATAAAGCCACTTGAGATTTAATATACAGGGCCTGGTTCCAATCTACTGCACACTATGTTAATATGCAGTACTATCTATGCTTTACGCACTCAATGTATTTTTACGGGTGTGGTTTTTTTTTGTTTGTTTTTTGTTTTTTTTCTAACCTGGAATATATTATAGTTGTATGTTGCCAAAATAGACTCACAAGGATTTGTCTGCGAATGGCTCCCTCTTTTGGATCCGAGTTCTCACATGCATATGCTAGCCTGCAAGCAACGTGCCTCACTGCAACACAGCATGTACACACTTTACTTCTGGTATATATTCATTGTTTTAATGTAAGGATTGTCCTGGGGACTACAAGGAAACAGTTTCCTATGCACATCACACAGTAGGCAGCTAATGGGCTCACTTATTGCAATGTAAAAGCACAAGAGAGGTATGAAAACCATATTCCATACCTTTTGCTCTTTGCTCTCCGTTAATAGCTGAGCCCACATGCTCTGTAACAGCCCAGTTCCAGAGATTAATGGCACTTTCTTCCACCTATCAAAATACAAACAAGCACCAGTTCAGGTTTGTAGTTTTCCCACCTAGCAAAATATCCACAGCAGGGCTGCCTGTTGGTGGCGCTACAGTATTATCAATTGATTTTAATGTAACTGCTATCACAGAAATACAGTTGTCTTCCCTGCTGCACCTGGGGCTCCTGTATTAGCACTGCATTTTGGTTGTCAAGGCAGGACACTTCGCTGAACAGCTTGTCGATAATTTCATCCACATTCCCAGGGGTCTGTTTCTGTACTAGCTCCTGAGATAATTCTTTAAAAAAAAAAAAAAAAAAACAGGATCAAACCAACAGCGATTCTAAAAGTTTAAACATATGCATACATAGCTGTATAACTTGGCTCTTCATAGAACTGAATCAGAGGGCTAAACTAACATGCACAAGCGCAATGTATAGTCGTGTGTGGATTGTTCAGATTTTTTAAAAAGTCTGTTTATAAGAGATTAACTACAAAGTTCATGAACTGTGTGCGTGTTTGCGTTCCCAAATTCCCAGATTTATCACGGGCATGTAACAAACTACGGCAGCTGACATGAATGATCTCGACATAACCCTCAAAGAGCCGCCGTAACAAACAGTAAACATGTAGCACACAGCGGAACGAAGAGATTTACCATAGCTACCTTTAATCTTTGATAAACAACCCTCCATGTCCATTCGAGCGCACTAAACAAAAAAGAATAAGATCGAGTAGTTTAATTTTTTTAGCAAAGTATTTTTCGTGGCTTTTTTTACTGTAATGTAAATGAATGCGACACAATTTTGTATGACAGACAGAATTAATATACGGCCTACAGTCTAATGATATCTCTATGGTTGTCTGTATATAAATATTGTTATTTATAGCCTAGAGTCCCTATCTCCCAAAACGTTTGTTTAAACCCCAAATCTGTTTTTATTTCGTTACTGTGTATAATTTTCGCATCCTCGTACTCAAAAGTAGCGCGCGGATTCCCAGTTTCCCGCCTGTGGAAGGCAACTGCAACCACGCGCACAAATCCTGCCCGGGATCATTTCTGCAGTGCTAACAGCTGCCCCGAAAGATGTGCTTTACCTGCGGTGCTCTGCAACAAGCTATTGTCCAGATTTGTGATAATCCCGCCAGTTTCTGCAGATTAAATTAAATAAAAAGACACAAACTAAATAGGCACAGGCCTACTACTAGTGTTGTGTATTTAGACCACAGAGTATTTTCACAGAGTATTTTCTGTAATGAGTCATTATTATTATTATTATTATTATTATTATTATTATTATTTATTTAGAAATTTGTGATGGTTCAATTGGTCTATGTACTGAAATATACCAATAAGTGGCGCTAAATGACCAAAAAAAAACCAAGGTTTGCACAGTGAGCCCTGGATAATATTCTTCAGTTCAGAATGAGTGATGATAATTAGGCAGCCTGAATTCCACTCCACTTTGAGCTAGTGTACAGTAGGACATCCTGCTATATAATACTGAATATATTTTCAGTGCCATAAATGAAAACAAATCTAAGTATTCAAGGTTAGTATAAACATATATGCTTTTGAAAGCAATAATTGAATCAGGTTATAATTTAGGCATTGAATTATCGTTTTTCTAAAACAGTTGTTTCTTCGGGGGGGGGGGGGGGGGGGGGGGGGGGGGGGGGGGGGGGTGTAATGTGCATGACTTGGTTTAAAAGTTATTAGGTATATTAATTACTGTGATTTAAGGAGAACAGACGATCCCATTATCCTTACTGAAGATGAATCCTTGAAGGGACTGCTCATTGAAAACAGCTCCGTGGATGAAAATACACACCCAGTTAAACACGTGGGTGTGAGCCTGTGGGGGTATGGTTTGGTTTTTACGAAATTTGGCACCAAAAATGTCCTGTATGAGGTTGCAAACAACAGTGCCAGAAGTGTTTTGTTTCCAAAGCACTTTACTAACCCACAATTAACAAAACACCTGATTATTTTGCATCTGGAGGTGAACCTCCCCAGGCTGTGGGACACAGTGAGATTGATTACGTTGTTTTTTCCGTAGCTTCTGTGCTAGAGGTTGCTAGTGCAGTACAGGTAATTATCCTGGGGAAAATACATTGGGAAACTGTGGCGTTCCTTCAGAGAACAGTGTGAAAGCTGAGCCATGTTTATTTAAATTAAACTCCAATATTATTGATATTGATGTGTTAAATCAACCTAAATCCAAGCTTTGGTTTATTGAATTTAATAATAAATAAATAAATAAAAGTGTCTATGGCTATATAGAAAATATTTGAATATTGACTCCTGAATATGAAACAGTTATAAGGACTGTATAACTCATTGCTAGCGGTCTTATTCTTTAAATACACCAGCCGTTGTCACACACACCCACTCCTATACTGAATACCAGGAGGAATCCTTTTCCCTTGCTAGTAGGTTTTAAAGGGCTGTGTTTACATCCTGCCTGAGGCATTGCTTCTCTTTGTATTCCAGAACAGGCCGCTCTCAGTGGAAATCTGTAAAAAGGACAAACGACCACAAAGATTTGCTTTATTACTCGTTTGTAAACTGAGAGGAGCGCACAGTGTATATCTTGGTAAATGCTGCCCTCTATTCATCTTAGTATAATTAAACCTATCCATTGTTCTTTAAAGCCACTGCAAATTCAATCATGCTGCAGAAGAGCCCTCTAACGAGCGGTTTCAGTTTCTAGAGGCTTTGCCAGCTAAGCAACATGAGCCCTTTTAGAACATTCTGACTGACAACTTTTAAATTATTATGTTATGACAGCCTGCCCGCGAACAATTTATTTTATTAGCTGGAAATGATGGCGGCGTGCTATGTTTTACGTGTGTATGTGTGTGTGTGCATGAAAGTCACTAAATCGCTATTTGAAATCTTGCTAATCCTTGCCAATGTTTCTTTTTTCCTGTGTTATTTTGCAGATTAATTTATTACCTTACACTGGATTATGCAATGATTCATGTTTACTTATCACCAAATAAGCAGACAATGGAACTTTTTATCTGTGGGATTTCTGACCTTTCTGACCGTCGCGGATATAGTGCCAATCTGAGATGAGCTACTGAATCAGTGCTGTGAATTAGTTGCATCCCAGCCCTCTCCCGTCCCTCCATCTAGCACACTGCCCCTGATTTGATGTGCTTTACAGATGGTTTGCTGCAATCCTGTCCCAGCCTTGTGCTTGATTTTTCTTTCTTCTCTTTAGATAATTTGTGACTAATGTTTCCTTCAATGAACTCCAGGTCTCCAGGTGCATGCCATGTCCAAAATCAATTATAAGTCTTACTTTGCCAGTCTCAGAGAAAATTCCCTGACCATTGTTCTTCTGTTGTGTTGCAATGTATAAACCCCGCTATGAGAGCCAAATTATTCTAAAGCACTTTTCCTCCTTTCCCAGGTCAACTTCCAGTTAAGTAGTGCATTCTATTCTCAAATGAAGACATGCAGGTTATACAGTGAATGGTGATGTATTGTACAGATGACATATTTCTGATCTATAAAACGTTGATCCAATGCAAAACGTGCAAATTTTTTTTTTGCATATTCATGTTTGTTGACAAGTTATTGTAATTGGATCCCATTAACAGACTGTAACAGTGTAATAACCATATTCTTGATCTGATAGTATTCCAAGAAAACCGTAGATGCTCTGAAAGGAAACTGGCATGCATTATGTACAATTCTCTGGAACTTAAGTATTTGTCCAACTGTATTACTATAGAGTCGAATACAACCATCCCTGTGCAAACATTCCTGTAAAAGATTAAAGATTAATAGATTAAATACATTTATTTATCTGCTTCTTAACATACGTAAATGTAGATCTTTATTATAGTATAGATTATGTTCACCCTTTGCCCCATAAATATGTGTACATGTGACAAAGTGCCCGCCCCTGTGTATATTTTCTGTTATGTTGTGTGTTTAATGTTGGTGTATAGTCATTGGTACACAGGATATAAATGGGTCTGTGTAACACAAGTGTTTTAAATGTATATTTGTATTTAGGCACGAGGATTGCACAGCACTTCACGTGCAAGTAAAAAGTAATAATATGTGAGCAAGGGGAATTGCACTTTATTAATTCACTTGCAGTTGTACCGCGACTCCAATTGAATGATTGATTAGCAGTCGAGTCTTGGTACAGCTGCATAAAAGCAACATGTTTTCACTCACTCGGGGTTGTGTGTTCGGTGAGTGGAGAATGGGATTGGAGACGGAGGAAATAATAAGTTAATAATAATAATAACATAAAGTAAAAGCTCGTCAGGTCCTGTATTTTTGTTTGTTACCACCGTTTATTTTCTGTTCTGTTTATTTATTAAATACTGAGCGAAAGCATTCGCTCAGCTCAACCAAACTCCACCTCTCTGTTTATTTTCTGCTTCTGGTCTGACGCCACCCACTCCGGCCGTCTTTGTGACAGTACAATATCTAATCTAAGGACACTGAACTGGCACCAAGGAGGCTATGTGGTCCAGTGGTTAAAGAAAAGGGCTTGTAACCAGGCTGTCCCTGGCTCAGTCACTGACTCGCTCACTGCGTGACTGAGCAAGTCACATAACTTCCTTGTGCTCACCCTTTCTGGTGAGATGTTGTTGTAAGTGACTGCAGCTGATGCATAGTTCACACGCCCTAGTCTGTGTATATCACCTTGGATACTGGCGTCTGCTAAATAAACAAATAACCAAGTTTGTTTTGGGAGCTTATTTAGTTAAAGAGAGCATTTTACTTTTGAAGTCTGCAAAAAATATGATTTCCTATAAAGCAATTTAGCTACAAATAAGGTGTACACAAGACCACCGGCTAGTTTGGCCATCTCTTGAAGTAATTTACTGAGCTTGTTCTTTTTTTAAGAGAATAGTTTCTTGAACAAAGTTTATTACTGCTTTAGTTTGATTTAAATATAAACATGAAGTCCAATGAAGTCACTGTTAAAATGTAAGAAGTTGGCCACCACCTTAAATTTTCCATTAGCTGTCAAAAGACATTGTAGAAAAAACAACACTGTTTAAAGCTGGTAGCACAATCATCAGCCCGAATGGTTACAGATGGGTTGTCTTATGTTTCTAAAACTTTCATCTTTTTTAGGTTTGTTTTGGTGACCAGATAAAAGCAATAATTCAAAAAGCATTTTCCATCTAGATACTGTTAGTGTTTTGATATCTATTCTCCCTGCTAAACCAAAAACAAACATTGCATATAAAACGCCTTAATGTTTCAGTTTCAATGTGATCTGTACAGAAGCAAAACATTAATTAATCTGGGGAACCTTTTGCTCTCAGACCAACAGAATAAAGGAGTTTCTGCATTACTTGTTCAAATCTTATTGGAATACAAAATTAAAGCAAACTATTAATAAATAGGTGAGGGCTTTAAAAGCCAACTTTTCCTTTCACTTGATCCACACTGTGCAGCTTTCAGAACTGCTCCCCAGACTCTACCATCTGGTTACCATAGTTACTACATTAACCAGTTACCCGTAGTGTGCATTAAATATGCATGGTAACTACACAGACTGTGCGAGTGGAACTGTTCATCACCACTTTGTATAGCATTGTACTGCTCAAAACTCCTTCCCGTCCAGCTCCTACTTCCAGCAATTGTTCCTCATCGCGTGCTCTTAAATATCATCATACCCTGCACTGTTTATTCACTCACCATGGTGCACTTGTATTGTGTGGGGGTCTTCATTAAAAGGAAAAAAAATGAAACATTGCAAATAAGCTTCAAGCACTGATTTACGGCATCCATGTTTTACGCTGATAAAGGCATCAACCAAAACATTTGTCCCTTCGAGTACAAAATTTACTTCTTTGTTGAATCAACATAAACCCTTAGTGGGCAAGTGGTTGTACCTTGGCTTCACATCTCAAAAGTATTTACCTCACATGTATTTCATTATGTGTATGAGCAAAATAAAGGCAGCGCTTGGAGACACAACACCCAATGATTCATAGTCTGTAGTACAGCAGTGCTATAGACCTCCAGCAGCAGAACAGCGATAAGCAGTCAGTCAACAGAATGCTTTAATAGGGAGGTGATAGCGGCCTGATGACTACTGGCAGCATATTGCAACAGCATTTGTTACACTGCTACCCTTAATAAAGCATAGTGAAACCATGGTAAAGCATAGGAAAGCATTGTAAAGAACAGAGGCATGGTAAAGCACATTACTAAACATGGCAAACCAGGAAACTAATTGCATGGTATAATGCATGAGGGAAAACAGCAGCAAATACAGTGCAAAAATACTGTAACATGAGCTGCTTAGCCCTCTTGGCTAAAGACTTATCTATCAGGGTTGGGAGTGTTAAAACTGACCTGCAATACTCCCCTTTTTAAAAGTGTACCACTGCATTGTTGTGGTTTTCCCACACTTTTCCCATAGTTACATTATGAATTGACCATAAGTTACCCTGGTTTGCTATGTTTTTTTAATATGCTTTCTGGTACCTTTCTTGTCTTTACAGTGCTTACTTGTTACTATGTTTGACCATGCTTTTTCACTTACACTTTGACATGCTTTCGCTGTAGAAAATGTTCCATGCAGCTACATTGCTGTAGACACGTAGCACACATTTTGCCACCACTTTTCAGCTGCTCTTGAGCACATTGTTGGGAAGGAAGTGTTGCAATAAATCTTAATAAAAAGATCACTTATCAATACTGACCACTGGAATGCATGGGACAAAGCCCCCCCAATGTCACGCCAGTCCAACCCAGGCAGTAGGAACAGGATCTTGGAGCAGGATGCTCCCACGTGAAGGAAGTCATACCTGGCCAAGATGTTCTGATGTGAACCCCATTTGTGACACTGTCGAGGTAAACAGTCTGTTTTGCTTCCATTCGGCAGCGGGAGGCTCTTCTTCGCTTGGGATGTTGATGTTTGTTTCAGGAGATATAAATAACTGTGCATCCTGTTTCGGGGACTCAAAATAAAAGAAGCCAACTTTGTTTTCGATACTTTTGACATTGGCTTATCTTTAAGATTTGTGTGTTTGTAACGCAACAGGGCGTTCATTTGGATCAGAGCTAAAAAAAAAAAAAAAGAATTTTAAAGTTTGCAGTTTGTGTTTTTTAAGTTGCACAAATGGACGGATCAAAGCAAAGTTGATCATGGTCTTATACTTAGCCTGGAGTCAATGTAACCCTACTGTACCTGTAAAGGTTTGGCTATGATGCTATTTATGTATACACTACCCTATGATAAGCCATTTTAACATTTAATCCTCAATTGCTGATATCAAGAATGGCATTTTTGATATCAGTATTGTAATCGTATTTTTTATATCAAAAACGCCATTCTTGATATCAAAAACGCCATTCTTGATATCAAAAATGCATACCAATGAGCTTCCGGTTTGAATTCTTGATATCAGAAATGCATACTAATTAGGTGATGAATTACACCCGGTCTGTACGTCTGTTTTGTGTTTGGCAAAATGTTGGAGAATTCTGGTGACATGGACAGTGTTTTATGAGCAATTAATAGAAAATGCACTTCCAGGCAGGATTGGAACTCGTAAGGCCTGTATAGTTTCAAATAATTAAGACAGAAGTAGTAATGTTCAGCTAAAGCATTCTGAATGCAGAAACGTTTTTTTTTTTTTTTTTTTTTTATATATATATATATATATATATATATATATGTGTGTGTGTGTGTGTGTGTGTGTGTGTGTGTGTGTGTGTGTGTGTGTGTGTGTATGACCATACAATAAATTGTTAAATCTCTTTTTCTTCGTCTTTGAAAAGACCTTCGTGTTAAAGTCCCTAATTCTGATGCTTCGTTATTGTTAGACGTGTCTGTTCTGGCCCGTTCTATTAATGAAAAAACGCTCCTTAATACAGCAGAAACATTATCAGCACTATCGGCCATCTTGGCATACCCAGGATAATGTGCTTACAAATGAGTCCAAAATTGAATCCGGATGTTCATTAGCATGCATTTTTAATATCGGACATAGACCTGTTGATATCAAAACTGCCATTCTTGATATCAGAAATTGAATTGTTGATATCAGAAATAGAATTGTTGATATCAAAATAAAAGGTACTATTTTTGATATCAACAATTCTATTTTTGATATCAACAGTTGTATTTCCGATATCAACAATACTCTTTTTGATATCAACAATTCAATTTTTGATATCCAGAAGTGTGTTTCCGATATCAACAATTCTATTTTTGATATAACATTGAGAATTGTCGATATCAAAAATAGAATTGCTGATATCAGTATTAAAATTGCTGATATCAGCAATTGAGGATGAAATGTTAAAACGGCTTGCCATACTACTCTGCCAAAAATATCAGGTGACCAGCCTTGAAACAGGACAACTGGGAATGGGGCTTCTGTCACCTCTTGTATTTATTCAATATCTTGGTATCCCTGAATAGATATTTGTTGGCCTCAAAAATAAACAACAGTATTTAATAAGCAACACATTTAATAAGCAAGACCAGTGCAGCTGCTCCGCAAATGTTATCTGCTGTCTACCGATTGAGAATAACTGTGTTTAATGGCTTGTGTTCTTTTAACTTCGGAAATTAGTTTCTGCAACGCTGGATGTCAAGGCAGGGCTCACACTCAACGCTGCACTGCAGTCCTGGGAGTCATCATTGCAGAAACTCGTGTTATAGGGAACATGCACAACCACGTTATTCTGCATTTGTTCTAAATCAGCGATGGAAATAAGACTTGAGTTTGAGTTTCTACAGCTATTTCAGCAGGGAACTTATTAGTGACAGCATTGTGTCAGTTTGGACTATCGGCGTTCAGATAACACGAGTGCGTTTCTAATGCAACTACCAGTGAGGCAGGCGAAATAGTCTCAAAAGAGCTGGTCCAAAGAGAGGGAGATATTCAAATAATGTCGTGTGAAAGAGACAGAGGTTCCTCAGTGAGTTGTCCTCGTATTGCTCTAGTTGGAAATGCAAAAGGATGGCGTTTTTGTACAACCTTTTTTCCAGCAGCTGCTTAACAATATGAACTGCAATAGACAGCAGCTGACACAGTTTGACAGCAAGTATAGTAAAATATACAGTGTTTTTTTTTTTTTTTTTTTTTGAAAACAAAACAACAGCTCATCTATCACAACATGCATTTTGAAACTTATAGTAAACAGGGATTCAATTGTGCATTTTTCTTTTCGCTTTCGCGTTTTAAAATTGTAATCATGATGAACTGAAGATAATAATAATAATAATAATAATAATAATAATAATAATAAATAATAATAATAATAATTTTACGATGATGTATTTATCCAGTCTACATGAGTTATAACAGAGTCAGTCGTGTGAAGAGACTGATACAAGCAGGTAACTCCTTCACTGAAGAGTATTGAAGAATCTGTGTCATTAGCCAGCTGCAGGCGCGCAGCGCCAGTTATAGGCTAGAGATCCCCCCTCCGGCTCTTATGACGTTACCTCCTTCCTCTGGTTTTTGACTATAAAGGAATTCAGCACTGAACAAACAGCCCAGAGTAGAAAACTGAGAAAAATCCAAAATATGTGACAATGAATATTGCAAGCCACTCATTCGGAGCAGATGTGCACGTTTTCACCACGTATTTTTTATGCATTTGCCCGTTGAAAGTGAGACCCGTTGCAAATTAAGTTTTTTAAGAAGAAAACATACATGCACTTAAATGTATACTGAGGATAAGGAACTCCAGCACCTGCCTGCGTGAAAGTCAATTGAAGTCGCTGGATATTTGAAGAGTCAAAGACACAAGACTGGACGTTGCGATATGAAATATGAATCACAGAAAATATTTCCATTTACTGGAATAGTGGATTTGAGAAAGTGGTCCAGAACACTGCACTGTAGTGTTATTCGTCTTTTACTGACACTTACTGTAGAACAACTTCTGTGATTAAACAAAACAGCGATAACCCATCACTAACGGAATAATTTAAAGCAAAAGAGACTGGTCTACAATATTAAACCTGGCACGAAAAATGTTCCCAGTGGACATTAACGCATTTATATTCGCTGCTATTTCTATCTGCCTGGTCGGTAAGTGGATTTGATTATACAATTACAATACATTACGATGACATCACACTGGGTTCAAGAAGACATTACCACGTAATAAAATATGTACTTTATTAAAGAAACCATTTCAGTAATTATGAGGCTCTGGGTAATCATATACGTAAAATATATGGACTCATATGACGAACCTTTATTTGAAATAAATGAAATATATGTTAAACCTACTATTGTCATACGTAACAATGCAGTTTACAGTAATTACAACAGAGTTACTTGTTTGCACAGACACATTGTTATACTCTGGGGTGCTCTGAGGCGCTGTATAAAACAAATATACATTATGAAATTTTTAAATGTTTATGGGTTGCCTGCCCTGACTATCAAATGTGCTTAATAACATTTAACATGAAACAAAAGCAGAGTGTCTTCAGCTACAATTTAAGATATGGTATAGAATTAGGTGTATTCATTATTAGATTTGAATGTACAATTCATTGTTTGTAGACTACAAGGAGAAATGTACTGTAGATTTGCAGTGTGTTTCAGAACGTTCTGTTCCAACCCAACAATGTCTAGGTCACTTCAATATGTGTGCTTGTGAATAATATTTACGTAGTGTTTTGAACTGTTATTATAGCAAATGTATTTGCAGTGCTTTTGATTACCAGTAGGTGGAGTATTTTCCATGTTTTTGGTTAGAAGTAATGTCGGCTACTGTAAAAACATGCACGATGCACAAACAGAGTTGTGTTGGTTCTTGTAATCCTGGCTGTTAGGGTCAGCTGTATCTGCAGCAACGCAGAAGAAACTTCGTATTTTATCTTATTTTAAACTGTCACGCCCTCAAAATCAGATTCCTTACTGTTAATAATGTTCAAGTAATGCATGTGCTCAAGAGCAATATGTGGCTAGAGAGAAGAGCCTTTTCAAAACTGGGTCAGCGCTAAAGTGCCTCACTTGTGTATATATGCGAAAGTCTTCCTCTTGCCAGCCAATGTGACCCAGCAAGATGGGAATTTTGCTTCAGTTGCTCCGACATGCAAGCTTTGTGCAATAGCGACCTGGAACATGTGGAAACTGGAATAGAAATGTGCAAACATGCTTTATCAATACACGCGGCTGGATATTCCTTGTTAGTCTGCTGCTGTACAGTATGCGGGGTCAAAGATGTGTGCGAGTAAAGCACAGTTAAAGCACAGGTCAGGAAGCATGTTGAAGCAAAGGCAGGTAGGTTCAGTGAATCACTGTACGCTGTGTTAAAACATTAAATACAGCGGAAAGTGAATAATACATGATAATAGCATGATACACGAAGTAGTACATTAAATACAGTGGAAAGTGCATAATACATGATAGTAACATAATACGTGAAATAGTAGCAGCAACACAGCAGCTAATAGCAGATATCAGCCTTAAAGAGCAAGAGAGAACAGGTGTGACGAGAGTTGATTTAAAGCAATGAAAATAAACAGTCATGATATAAGCATGGGAAAAGCGTAGCAAACTGTCCGATCACTCGGAGAATTTACCGTTGTAATCTTTAGTGGTGATCTGACCTCAAGGGGGTAACCTGCTATTGCACTGTACTGGTAAGGGCCATGGTTTTTCAGGGTTTCCGGGAGTAGACCCTTGCTGGTCCAGCTAGCTTATACGGTGCATTCTCGAATTAAACGCTTCACCAGCAAGACTTTTTCAGTGTCAGGTCTGCTCTCCTGGGGCATGGCCATTATCTGCCAGTTATACAGAGCTCAGATAACCCACTGGGTTCACTTAAAGGGGCAACAGCAGTAATATACAATAGGGATAGGGTTAAGTAACTCTTAAAGAGCATACAGCAATATATACATTAGGGTTCGTAACAGTTCTCAACAACTTTTTTTTTTTTTTTTTTAAAGGATGCACAAGTAAGTTTTCCTATTTTGACCCTGTGAACAGCGTACAGCGTTGCTGTATATGCAAGTGCTCCCTCTCAAAGTAAACAGGAGTAACACCAACACCCAAAAATACAATCTAAACAAAGGAAACACAACAACTCCACTCCTGCGCTCAGTTTTCTTTCTTTGCCTAGTGCATTTCCAAGTAGATTTCCTTCGATGTTCCTCTGTTGTTCTTAAGCGTGGGAAAGACACTGTGAGGAAGTGGGGAGCAGGTCCAGAGGCACCCTGGAATTGTTCTTGTTTGCAGGGGTCAAGGAAACCAAACACACTACCTGTGTGTAGAGAGTGCTTTCCTTGGCTCTCGCAAACCAGCCTAGCCTACAGGCTTTATCAGAGCTCCCCGACAGCTTGCAACAATAGACACCATGATAACACAAAAGGAATTGTTCCTAAGCCTTGACTTTTACCAGCAACTATTGTCAATGCACTGCCACCCCCATTGTTCGAATCAGGTTGTACAATGTGAAACGCTGACGACTGCCAGCTGTGAGGAGCTGGGCCTGTTCACCAGCAGCACACACAGTACACAGCAATATTTCTCTGGATATGCACTTGCCCAATTTACAAGAGCAGGTTTGCCAAAAGAGATGTGTAACTGACAAGCACAGATTGACGTTTTATAAAAAAAAAAAAAAAAAAATGTTACATTTCAAATAAATAAAATCTAATTTGATATTCATTAAACTCTTCAAGGCAGTAGTTGGCTTTAGTTGGCTTTGTGAATATCACACTATTTTATTATTAAAAAGATTTGGATTTTGTTAGATTGTGTTAGGTACTGTATTGTTGAAATATCTATATATTGTTGTTATATATATATATATATATATATATATATATATATATATATATATATATATATATATATATATATATATATATATATATGACAGCGTGTGGTCTGAGGACCTGCAGAGCACTACAGATTATGTGACAAATGAAAAAAGGCTTTGTGTAATTAATGACAATAACATTCCTGGAAGTGTAACCAGTGACTTCATTTTTTATCACAGTTCTGTTTTGGAATGTTTATACAGCCTTTGACACATAGAAGGGAAGGAATCCTGAAAACAGAAGCCTGACAGATACTGGCAGATAATTGGATCAAAATATTCTCACTACCTCACAGCCACTCGTTTGTGGGAATTGGTTTCTTGTTCGTAGTCTGTGTCTTTGTGTTTAAATACAGGATTCAGATTGCTTGTGTATAAAATAAAAATGTTGGATTATAAAAGCTAATAAAAGCTTCACATGATAAAGTAGGGCATCCAGAGAGTGTAGAGGTGCAGTGAGGGAGCGCTGGCTTTACTCTATCCAGCTTATGATGGTAACCCAGGTGCAGAGCTGTTGTTGTAAGCTATAACTCTCATCGTCCTCATCCATTATAAAATGACTGTTGGAGGGCCTCCTCTTCACACCAGCACACCGGGGCTGTGTTATCCAGCCAGATGCAATGCATCATGTAACAGTAGAATAGGATTGCATGTTGCTAATTTAAGCCACATTGGGAGGCAGTGATGTTCCAGAGTCCGGTACAAAGGCTGAATGATTTCCACGAAGTGGAGAATGAGCCAAAGGAATGAAGAATGCAGTGAATGTTAATATCCTGAGGGGAAGGCTGTATCCTCCGTGCTCCGCTGTCAGCACATTTCACAGAGTCACGGCGAGCCGGGTCAGAGAGTGCTCACAAGTGTAATGCTGGCATGGCACTGACTATGTGACACCCAGTGGTTCTAGTACTTGCATCACCTGGTGCTTGCACTGAACTGCTCCACACTTTGCTGTATTCTACTACTGTCTCAGTCATAATTGTATTTTCTGTATTTTGTACTTGATTTTACTTCATGTTTTTTGGTAATTGCTCTTATTTGAAATCGTTCTTATCTATTTATTGTACTTACTGATTGCTCTTTGTGGAATTTACTCTTATAACTAAATATTTTGAAGTTTAACTGCTCTTTGTCATAATCGCTCTCAAATGTAATTATTTACTGTATTTTTTATTTTCTCTCATCTGAAATTGCTCTTTCTTACTATTGATTTTGTTGTATTTATAACTGCTCTTCTCTGTAATGTGATATTTGTATTGTGGTATATTATATATATATATATATATATATATATATATATATATATATATATATATATATATATATATATATATATATATATATATATCTCTGTAAAACATTTCCAGCTAATAAAATAAATTGTTCGCGGGCAGGCTGTCATAATTATAATAATTTGAAAGTTGTCAGTCAGAATATTCTAAAAGGGCTCATGTTGCTTAGCTGGCAAAGCCTGAAGAAACTGAAACCGCTCGTTAGAGGGCTCTTCTGCAGCATGATTGAATTTGCAGTGGCTTTAAAGAACAATGGATAGGTTTAATTATACTAAGATGAATAGAGGGCAGCGTTTGCCAAGATATAGACAGGGTGATTAGAAAGTTAGTTTACCATTCCATATATCTATATATATATATATATATATATATATATATATATATATATATATATATATATATATATATATATATATAAAGGAGGTATAACTGCAGTGTACAAGAATACAACATATTTAAATGAGTGGAATTGCACTGTGGAGCTGAGTGCTTGTAGTTGTTGGTGTTCATTAATAAGGGAGCATGCTTGTGTGTTACAGCAGGGCTCTTATCTTGACAGCTGCTGATAAAATTCTTGGGCCACTTGGAGAGACAAAAGAACTCATTACTTTTGAGTGTATGAGTATCATTTTCCAGAGATAAACCATGATATTTGTCCTTTACAATAAATAACATCTGTTGTGCCTGTTGGTGGGTTCGGTTTTGCTCCAGAGCTGGATCTATTTTTACTGTATTTCATGTTTACAAATATTGATCAATCACTTCAAGCATTTTATGCCCGATCGAGACCCTTGCAATACAAACGGAAACCATCAAACTGAAAGTAGGGGAATGGGTGAGGAGGGCATGGCTAACTGGTACAATAAAATCAATATTTCCAGCTGGGCCCTGGCATATCCTCTACGTATGCAATACAAGTGAATAGCAGAAGCACTTTGAATAGCCCACCACCTGTCTCAGACAGCCTCTAATGAGCCCCATTACATGTTTCTCATCTGGAACAAAACTGTTTATCTCAAGCCTAATTCCCTAGTGGCATATCATTAGGAAATATGCTTGAAAAAGAACTGCATGTTCACTAGTAATGAAATCACAGGTTATTACAAACCCTGGAGGAGAATGGTCTTTTTGACCCAGGATTGTAAAACATTTTATAAGAAAAAGATTATTATAACCACAGCTCATCAATAGAAATCCAACAATGATGTCACTGGTATTCCACGAATTATGCACTAGCCTCTACTGCAAAGAGCATTCTTATGGAGATTGCTTATTGTTGCAAAGTACGACCACGACCATAAGAATCACGGTCTATACCGTGCTGGCTGTTCTGAGTATTAACAGGATGTATAGTTGCATGCATTCTGATAGAGAATGAACTGTGAAGCAGTGCCACACTGAACAGATGCACTGACTCAGAACAGGATGCAAGGGAATCAGAGCTTTTAATGGCAGGGGATGGTTTCTTGACTGCCCAGCAGCCACCTGCCTGCATGGAGGAGGTGCATTGTTGAGTAGGGGTGTGTTATAAAGGCACAGCAACGTTATTTCAACTCCCTACTGGTGTTGTTGTCACATGCTGTTATAGGAGGGCTCTGTATGGAATATAGCATGTCTACCGCCCCTGTAGATTTTACTCTTATTGGGGCTTTTACAACACTGCAAACAGAAAGTATGATAACTGAGTGCAGTAAGAAAAGCCCAAATATGACCACTTATCTTTATATGTGTTAAGGATTGTTTTGTCACAAAGATAACGGCGTCATTATTCAAATTGACTCGTAGGGCGTGTCCTGCTGATATGACCGCTACATAGAAGTCTGACTTCAGAAGCTGTGTATTAGCTCTTGCATAATGCAGCTTTACACTTCATTGAGCCAGGGAAGAGGTTGTGAACACTTTATGAAGATGATGCATTGGCGTAGATAATCAGTTTCTGAAAGAAGCTGGTCCATCTAAGGCATCTGGGTAAATAGAAAATGCGCTACTTTGGCTTAAGAAATTCAAGAGTTAGTGCTTCCTCGCCAGTGAAATCAGAACAGGAAACTGCAAAAGGTGATAGTGATGTACCGTAATAAATATACTGCTCAGCCGAAATGCAGAAGCTGTTCTTCTTTTCCCTGCAAATCATTTTAGGCTCCTTTGTTTTGACCAGAGCCGGGTGTCGGTCAGGGCACGGTCATGAAGGGACGGGACAGCGTGTATTTATAAATGTTGTTATTGTTGCCTTGAGGACAGAAAGCCCTTTCCTTTCTCCCTGCGATCCCTGCCTCTCACAGGGCACGGGCTATCGCGTGCTGCCGAAGAATACTTCTGGAACGGGAAGCAGTCAGAGTCCTGTATCATCGGCAGATAAGGGAATTCCGTAGATTATAGCTGCTGCTCTCAGGGGTTGTGACAGGGGATTTCCTTGTGAAGCCAGAGGGGCACTGCTGTGGAACCATTGCTTAATATCTAATAGAATTAGTCACTATTTGACAGTGAATCACTCTGAATTCACTGTATGTGCCCATTGTTACATAACCTGTGAGACATATTTGTAAAGGGCCGAAGCTTTTTGAAAGCCAGTGCAATCTACAAAGGCAGCTTCTACAGAGAGGAATCAAATCCTTTTGAAGCTGCAAAACAAGGACAGTAGTTTGTCTGCTCCTTCTTGCAAATGTAGTTGTTTATTTCCAGTTGTATGCCTTTACACTTCACAACAGACCCCCAGGGCTGCTGACTCGATCACGTAACGGTCCATTAAGCAGCTTTATATGGCACGCAGAGGAGGATCAAGCCAAACAAAAGAAGTGTCTTCCTATCTGACTGGGCACAAATCCTGCGCTTGTTTTATTTGGCTTGGTTATTATATTAGACTCATAAAAACATCACTGAGCCTTAAGGTTTACGTCATGGAATGCCACATACCACACAAAACAGAACAACATACATTATAGTTACCAAATAGAATGTAAAGATGGTTCTCCCCTTGCAAGTCCTTAAAAGCATAGCAAAGTGTAATGAAGCTTGGTGAATGCATGGCAAAGCCAAGCTCAGCACTATAAAGCCCAGGTAGATATGGTAAAGCATAGAAAAAATTGCCTAATGTAACTATGGGAAAGCTTGGGAAAACACAAAATGACAATGAAAATATACTGTGGTAAACTTTGATATCTCTGCTTTTCCAAATATCAAGAGAATCCTATCAAACTGTTCCTCGCCTTGTCAATTTTATTAATCAGCAATTTACTAAAGTTAATATTTATCAGAAAGAAACCTGTGTCTTTTGTCAACTCCAGCTGCATTCAATGACCCTTTGCTTGACTCAGTGCAGTCCTGCAAAGCTGGACTGGACTGTAAAGCAAGCACAAGCCCCTTGGATAGGTGTGTTGTGAACAGGTAAAGTAATAAGATTTATGTAATATGTAGTATGGATGGATCCAAACAAGCCCTTTCTTTGAATGCTCCTGGCAAGGGGTATATTTATAGTGTGGATTGATATGCTGCCACAGAAGAAGCTCTTTGAAGCTTGTTTTACGTAATGCTCTGTTCAGATTTGCCTTTCCATAGTCTCTTCTTTGCTTCTTTAACTGCCCCTAATGGAAAGCAGATTTGCTTCTTTTTGCCACAACAAGCGTAACCTTGTGAGCCAGGGTTTTTGTTTTCTGCTTTCATGTCGCTCTCATGGAATGCAGCCTGTAAAGCATTGGGAGGTCAGAGAGTGGTAAGAGCTTGAGGAAGGAGAGAAGGTCTGTTGACGTGGGCAACCTTGGGGGTTTTCACAAAATTCCAAGCCATTGTTGGCATTAACATACCAAGGGAACATTCTGGCCAAGGCTGCTGTTTTTTTTTTTATGTAAAGTACCGTGTTTACTTGTTATGGTACTTTTACCTTGTCTGTGTGTGTGTGTGTGTGTGTGTGTGTGTGTGTGTGTGTGTGTGTGTGTGTGTGAGTGAGAGTGGGGTGGACTGGAGCACTATTATGACTTCACAGTAAATTAAAGGCACTATGATGTTGTTCCTTGGCACCAAATCCTCGTTTTACCCAAGACATCAAGGTCAGACGTTACAATCTAGCTATGACTGCTGGTATTTAAGGAAAGGGCATTTCCTATAGGGATGCATGTAGCGGGTCTTCTTCCCATTCCTGAAATCGGACTACGTCATTTTAAAACATTAACAAAAAGGAAGTTAATTGAGTGCTAGTTCAGTTCATTCTCGGAGCGCAGCTGCTCCAGCTGCCAACAACAGTAATGTGGTTTCAAGAGGTGAATCACATTCGTTGTGAAATCCTTTTGTATTCTGCTGTGAACAACAAGGATAACTGCCTGTGAGGCAGTTTCCCAGAAGAATGCAAATACTAGGCCAATCAAAGTCTGTTAGATATCTGGAATTCCAAGACTTCTGAGAGTGCAGACAGTGTGGTGGAAAGTCACAGATTTAGACAACTATTTATTTGTTCCCCGTGGAACTCTCATTCCATCCAGTGTGGTTCTTCATTATATATACCACGAGTATATATATATATATATATATATATATATATATATATATATATATATATATATATATATATATATATATATATATATATATATATATATGCGATATATTTGCCTTCATTATTATTGTTAATAAGATTGGTTTTTAAGCTGTGCTTAACAATTGTTACCATTATATATATATATATATATATATATATATATATATATATATATATATATATATATATATATATATATATATATGCATTAGAATAGTCAAATATACCCACTATACCAGCAATGTGTTAACAGTTAGACAGCAGCTAAATGAATCAAGTATTACACATATTTTCTGAACATCAAGGTGGTTCATAACATCTGTACCATTCAATATATTCTCCACAGGGATGCTATGAATCAGAAGCCTCATAAAGAAGTGTGTGAAGGGTGAAAGGCTTTTAATATGGTTGCATTTGATGCTACCTGGAACAGGAGGAATACAGTAATGGTTTAGATAGAGCCAGTGTCACTGCAGCAAATCATATTATATGACATGTGGAATCTGTCATTACACACATTATGTAATGATTATTAATGTTGTCACCTGCCCAGAGGAACCCTGCTGTGAGCGTATCCAGTAACATTGCCCTACACAAGGCTGAGCCACTTACTGGAATGTCAACCTGATACTGAGAGCTGATTTGATACTTGCCCTATGGTTCTGCAGGTCCTTCAAAATCACCACCACCACTCAGAGATCAGAAACCTTGCCCAGTCACTTCACCAGGCTGATGGAGAGGGCGGAGCACCTTCTTTTGATTAAGACTACATCTGTTTTCGATATGCACAACACATGGGTTTAATAAAACAGCTTACCCTGAAACATCTATAGCGCTCCATTGTCTGAACTGAACCCCACATTTAATAATCCAGCTGTAAGTTAAATATGTTACAATAAAAAAACAAACAGTTGATATATTATATAGAAGGAAATCTCCACCAATACACTGTTGTTTTAATAAATTGACCTCAAGCTAAATTACTGTTTGTAAAGCAGTAATTAATATTTCTCAAAATAACATTAAAAGGTTAAAGGTTACATATGGACTCATGACCTGAAGTAATTTCAACATCAGTCATCAGTCGACTATAACAGTAAAATGGTACAAATAGCTGTCTGCACTTCTGTATGGGGAAGACTGCAAAAAGCTTTTATAAGATTTAATGACCGCTGTATGTTTCGTGAGCCTTTACACTGACATTTAAAACATATGAAGTTACAGTGTTTTGGCTTCGACCCTATCTGGTGATTGAGTACCAAGAGAGCTGTGCTAGCATTTGCTTGATCCATGGTTTATTCCAAGTTGCCGCGCGGATAAGTAAGTCTCTACTTCAAACAGTCAATTTACAGCTCTGTCTTTTTCTTCCAGGGCTGACCGACAGTGTCAGGATCTCTCCACCAAAGCTGACCCCTTCAGATGAACAGCATGTGATTGAGGCTGGAGGCACTCTAACAATAACTTGCAGGTAAAGGAAATGATCTAGCATGGAACGTGTCATTTTCTTTCCAAAATACTCTGAAATCTCCACGTTGCCTGCACAAAACAAGGCTCTCGTCTTTGCTAGAATCTTTTTCTTTTTATAATATTTTTTAATAGGGATCTGTAATCCAACTTTTTATCTTGCTACATGCATTATATCAGGAGCTCTGAAATAAAAACATTTTTTGCAGGCTCCAAAAATCACCAAACTGTAATAATAATACCAACACATGACTTGCATCACCCACTGATAAGAACTAAAAAGCTTTGCTTCAGAAGATTGTAAACCTCTTGGTTAGTTACTGTTCTGACTGTGGTTAGATACTGGCACTGAAATAGAGCTGTGCATTTTGTGTGTTTAGTTGTTTGGATTAAAATCCACACAAATCAAGAGATATTTGGATAATATAATGACTCATGCATTCTGCAAGTCAAGGCGATCTGATTTTTTTTGTTTTTGTTTTTGTTTTAAATAATGTAAAGAATCTAAGCAATTGAAAACAAGTCTAACATATAAACATGTTTTCCCCCATAAGGTCACTGCCGCATTGCTGTAAAAAATATCTCTAACTTTTTTTAGTCAATTACTGGATAACCCTTCAGAGCTCCAATATGTGTGCTGGTATGTAAGATATTCTCTGGTCACTGGACACTGGGAAATATCATTCCAGCCTCTTGTTCCCAAGTGAAAGTCATTTACTTCAGCAGACATTATAAACATGCTCACAATTTTAGTGCAAAGTCTGATTGAATGACCCCTGTACACACTTTGAGTTTAAAACTAGAAAATACTTTGAACACATATATTATTCCTCACTTTCAGTAGGATCAGAGTGTCGCAGGGTGTAGGTTAATGGTTACACTCTGGTGTACCTAAGTTACTGTTTAAAAAGTCAATGGGGAATGATGAAGGCAAATCCAATAGTTAAGATCTCTGCAACCCATACAATGTGTGCCCTCGTAGAGCAAGCCATGTTAACGCTGATTCATCCTTCACAGGGGACTGGCTCCGCTCATGTGGGCGTGGCCCCCACTTCTAGACTCAGACAGTGGGAGGCTGAGGATCGATGAGTGCGACTGTCTGCCTGGGAGGGAGACCCACTGCAGTGCGCTGACCATCAGCAGCGCTCAGTACAGAGACACAGGCTATTACTCCTGCAACTACACACATTCCACAGACAGCATGGTCAGCAGAACGTATGTGTTTGTGAAAGGTAAGACAATCCCAAGCTACATTGCAAAATGGCATGCATGTGATTCCATACAGCACAATACAAGAGACAGTACGTTTGGATGGAGGCTTGTTGATTCACAGGAGCTAGTCATTAATGGGAAGCCCTAGCGGACACAGGCAGGAAGGACATCCTTGGCTAACATGAGCAGCGGTGCAAAAGCCTCCCACAAAAAGTTACGACTGACCATATACAATCAGAAACAACCAAGTGTCAGAGCTCACTTAAACGGGTGAAGTGAGTGGTCGTTCAGATTGAAAGAGCACACTTATGTGAGCACAAGAGTGGTGTCTAAGTACGCCACTGAACGCCTTGCAAGGTATCTGGTCTGTCTCTCTGAACCACAGCAAAGTGGGAGAAACACTGTGGACCCGTGCAGTACAAAGACGTTACACAAGCATGCTAGTTAAACTAAAGGGCTGCTCAGGGGTTTTCCTGGGGTTTGTTGGTGTAACGACGTGCTTGGCAGAAAGGAAGAGATTTATTTTTTGCTGGCCTTCTTCTTGACTTGGGAACGAGAGCGTGATTATATCGGAAGCACTGCTCCTTGTTTATTATTTCCTGTAACTGCTTCTGTTTTTGCAGTTTCCCATGGGGCCTGACACATTAGTGTTGGAGTCTCCCAAACTGTTACCACAAACCCGCTGCACACAAGGGTGGCGTGACTGAGGTGAACCACTTGTGTGAACTTAAAACACCTTAAGTAAAGCCCGATAGGTAGTTGAAGTGGAATATTTCCAATTGAATAATAATATATTGTTGCAAATACATTTTTGTAAAAGTGTATGGAAGAAGTGTGTCCACTTGCAGGAAGTATTAGTTTTAGAACATGATTCATAAAAAGAATGGCCACTAAGTAATATATCTACTGGGGTAATATCCCTTTCCTTTATTTAGGTGGGTCAGCAGTAGCCACAAATAAACAGCTGGTGATTTACATGAGAAACATTCAACTGCATATCTGCACTGTCTTGTCAGACTGACATCAACATGACCCCAGACAGAATCGCCCATCCTGTGTTTTGATTCATTCTTGAGACATCAATCTGATCAGTTAAACAGTGCCAAGGGCTGGAAACAGCAACACCCATTGCTTGTGGTTTACTGGAGATTCCCACCGAGCTTGTCGGTGAAAGGGGAGGGACAGGAGGACAGTTATGAGAAACGCCAGCAGACAAACGTTTCATCCAATTACTTTATCAGTGTTTTAAATAGCTTTGTGTATATATATATATATATATATATACACACACACATTTCTTTCTACACAGCTGAACAAGGGCTAATGTCCGAAACATCTTGAAAATAAATGATGTTTCATTCATTTAAACCTTTTGTGTTCATCCAAAAAAAAACACAAACACATTTTTCATTTATACCTCCTTTCAAGCCTATATATTAATTACAGTGTTTAGGGTGGGGTAACAGTAACACTTGTGCAAGTGCAATTAATTAATGTTGTGAGTCTTGGTACCATGGCATGACAGTTTACAGTCTCAGTAATACACCGTGTGGTCTCTCATCCTCTCCCAAGCTAAAACTAACACGAATCTACTATCCAGGAACACAGGACACATATAAACTTGTTCACTGATTTGCTTCAGTTTTCCCTTAAGACTAAACACAAATCTGCAACATTTAAAAATCAAAACTACAAGATAGCAATTTCCTTACGGAATGAAAGATGTGCTGTGCGGAACGATGAGGTCTTCCAAAAGCTTGATCCCTTAATCAGACATCCGCTTAGGCGTCAGAGAGTCCATGCAGTGGGCACAGGACCTTCGTAAGACATTGTTTAAACTCTGCTGACCTTTTAAGGAAAAGCTTCCTTAGCAACAGTCACTATGTGCCTTACTGAATGACACATGCACGGAAAAAACTGTTACACTGAATGTCTCCAGTTATGGTGTACTTACATAGTAGTTACTTAGTAATTGCACATGTACCTGTTATTATGCATAGTTACAATGTACTTAATTTGTATATCTTTTTGTTCAAGGTATCAAGGAGGCTTTGTGGTCCAGTGGTTAAAGAATGGGGCTTGTTACCAGGAGCTTCTTGGTTCAAATCTCCCGCTCAGCCACTGACTCACTGTGTGTGACCCTGAGCAAGTCACTTAACATCCTTGTGCTCCGTCTTTCAGACGAGACGTTAAAAAAAACAAGGTCTCTGATACAACTGAGGTTTCTGATAAAATTGTGTACTTACATATATCATGGAAAAAGATTTACACATGAGATACATTGTAACTATGCAGAATAGCATTGTAATCACATGTAAGTACATCGTAATCAGAGACACATAATGTAAAGCGTTACCAAAAAAACTGTATCTGAGCATTGTAGAAACTGTGGCAGGGTAACTAGTGATTAACGACAAACTTACCAGAGGCGCGATAGGTAATGTGATTTAAATTAAAGGGCTTACTAGCTGAACAAAAAAAAAAAGGTGCTATTATGCTATTCTTTCCCAACAGATGATGAAAATCCATTTGTGGAACCTCACATACATTTTCCTGAATCCCTGCTCATAGAGACTGGCAACACAGAGCTGGTGGTGCCTTGTAGAGTCACATCCCCAGACCTCAAAGTCACCTTGACAACGGTAAGAAGCCTGCAACATTTTGTTGCTAATCATAGATACTGTGAAACATATCATTTGTTTTTAAATGTGTGAGTTTTGATGTTCCCACAAAGCCTTTCCCCATTATATGTCTATTTTTATTAGTTTTCAAGACCTGAAAAGTCTCTTCTTCAGGTATTAGTGGAAATGTAACGTAACATGCGTTATTGGTAACGTTTGCACAGAAGAATTGTGAGAATCGTTTGGAACAGTACTATAATGGCTCACTGAAGACATGAAAAGAAATATGTTACATGTGGAGATCATGAGATAAATGACCACCTCACAGTACAATTCCGGTAGTACACAAAAACATTCCATCCCTTTGGAAGCGAAAAATCTTTAGTTTAAAATCCCATCTTTGCAATTATTTTGGCTAGTTCAAGGGGTACAAACCTCAGTGTTCCCGGTTTGTATCGCCAGTCAGTCGCTCTCTCAGCACGGAAATGCTACCTTGGTTTGCGCAACACATCTCCTGGTACAATGGGGAGACAGCCAGTCTGCTTCTTGTGTGGACAGGAAGCTGGGAGGAGATGCTTAGAGTTTAAATAGAACTCGTGTTCTAAAATTAACAAGTGTGTTTTATACATTATGTTCAGGAAACAAAGGAAAATTACTGGTGCAGTAGCTGCTACTTAATTAGTTTTGTTGACTTCGAGTATTGCAGGAAAAGGGGTGGAAATTTAGCAAAATAATTAACAACATTAAACCAAATCAAGGACAATTAACAAGAATTTGTTTGCTGCAGCTTCCGCTTGCAAGGTAATTTTCTTCACTCCCCCAGAGTGACAAAACTGCCATTTAGTGACTTCTGGCCTTTCATATGCTGTTTAAGCTCTTTCACGGCTTCTTGAATAGATTTCTTTTTTTCTCATGTTGATTGCAGTGCTAAATAAAATGTGTGGTTTGCAGATTGGCAATGACCTAACAGCTATTAGACGGTCCAAGGCAGGGCTCTTTCCTTCCTTCCAAGATATAGTGTTGGTTTAAGAATAAGTGGAGAAACTGCATACAGCCGTCCAGAGTGAATTAGTAGCGATGATTGTTATTAGAAAATGTTGACTTGGCTGGACTGGGTCGTGCTGAAATGGACGTGTTAGTTATTTAAAATTTTATTTCAGATTCCTTCTTGGAACTTTGAAAGCCTAGATGCTCAATGGGACCCCAAGATTGGCTTTACCATGTCACCTTATGTTCATAATATACTGAAATGTATAACCAATGTGAAAGGAAAGGAGACACACACCCTTTATATGCCAGTGAAAATAGGTGGGTAACATTTTTGACTGCTCTATGTATACAATGCATTCAGAGATTGTACCACATCAACAGTGTTATTAATCTCACAGTCTGTCATAGTTCATCAGTTTTATTTATTTATTGTTTTTGTAAATCATTAACAGGATATTTTACTAGCACAGATTTTTAGACAAACCAACTTGAAAACCTTGCCAGCGAACAGGAAAACTAAACTGGAATTTTTTTGTCCCAGCTCCGGACATCCTTAACTTAAAGATGGAGCCGACGCGAGTGAAGCTTCTGGCTGGAGACACACTTTCGATCAATTGCTCTGCACAGACCCATTACAATGGAAGAGTAAAATTACAGTGGGACTACCCCCGGAAATTGGTGAGAAGCAAACAGCATGTCATCAGAACCCATCCCTATTATAGCACACCACTGTCTGGGGAAATGTATAACGAGCAACTGAAAGGACAATAATGGAATCCAGATTAGTACGCATGTATAGAATACAATAATACAATACAACACAATTTCTATAGTGCCTTTCATCACAAGGATCCCAAAGAGCTTCTCACACACACACACACACACACACACACACACACACACACAGAAAAATTCATTCACACAGAAAAACCATTCAATTAAAGTCTAATACAACATTTATCATGCAAGCAGATATTTAAAATGTAAAGTCAGATAGGATTTTTATTTCTCTAATTGAATGTTTTCTTTCTTTAGTTAAACGGTTCAGTCACACTGACAAAGAGCATGGACAGGTCAACCCAGGTCTACACAACCTACAGCAAGCTGGTCCTGCACAATGCCACCATGGCAGACAGAGGCACTTACACATGCATCGGAATCAACAAATACAAAATGGATGTATCCACCAAGGTCAATGTCTATGGTAAGCTTGTACTGTTGGGGAAATGCACCACACAGTAAAACAAATCCTTCTTTGGCTCCTGTCTGCAATAACAAGTGTAGTGTGTGTGCTGGGTCAGCAAAAGGCTAGACGTCTTTATATATACTTATTGCTCCAATAACCTTAAATGAAAGAGAATTCTTTTTTTTTTTTATCAATTTACACACTTTCCAACATCTTCCTTTTAGATCCAGTGAACTAAGACAGAAGGAGTTTGTTCTGCACCATGTCTCTTCTGATTCCTAAGAGCCAGACTCCAGGCAATAACTCAGTCTCCAGACTGTGCTGTAGTTTATAAAACACTCACTTACTTTTATATCAGCAGAGCCCCATCACAGTGACTTGATTACTGCTTGTGGTCGACCCGTACAAATCTGTCATTGTTATCTGTAACCCAAGTGCATCGCTGACGGGTCACCTCTGTGGTTTCAGAACATCCTTTCATTAACGCTACTCATAAAACCAGACCTGTTATTGAAGTCCATGAGGGGCGGAAGAAGCTGAGAATCGTGGCGAGGGTCAATGCATTACCAGCCCCAGAGATTGCATGGTAAGAATACACTGCAAGATTTTCAGAGCTTTCAGATACTGGGTCTATAGTGATCTTGAGTAATATTTAGTTATAAGAAATGGGAAGAAAATATATAAGGAGTGAAAGCAATGCACTGACCAGTGTCACAAGTATAATGAAATATATGTTTCTTTCAGTTGTGTTTTCTGTCACAAATTAACATGTGTTTTTTCCCCCTTTGTTTCAGGTACAAAGATGGTTTCCTAATTAAGGAAAACCACACCTGCTACAAGCAAAATGACTCTATTCTCAGCATCAATGACATTAAAGAAAAGGATGCTGGGAGATTCACCATTGCTCTGAGCAATAAGAAGCATGGTTTATATAAGAACCTCACATTCACACTGATTGTCAATAGTATGTATAACACTTTCATAATATTACAATCAATGCCAAATGTGATTAATGACATTGTCACACAATGATTAGGAATTAAACTACACTGTTCACGATGTTCATGCTTCAGTTATAATGTTTTGCACCATTTCTAGGGAAAGTATGTTTTTTTAAGCGATCACCAGGCGTGAAAGTTTATTCTTACTAGTTTTGTGCAAAAAAAAAGAACTAGGCATTAGAGGAGTTCAAATGACATTTCTCACTGGAAAAAATATTTCCTGTGATTTTAATTTCAAAACATCCTTTTATTAACACGTTTTTTGTTTTTTTTAAAGATTGTGGTTAAAAGTTTTTCCCGTTTGGTTGAAAAACAGTCAAGAAAATAATATCCACTCAGCTAATGATTTTCCATACATTGTTGTTCTAGGTAGCGTTCAAGGTAGTTTTTTGGAGGTATCTTTTAACCCAAGTAATGCCTTACTAAAAACACCACTGAGAGTGTCATGCACTCTGAGTAGGATAGAAACAAATGCATCATTTTTCTATAATACAGTGCAAGCCAAACGTGCCGTTTAATTTGTGTTCTGACCTGAGATCAGACTCCAGAAGAAAGGGCAATGAAACCACCCCCTGAGCTATTTCCATTTCATGAGTGGTAGCCAGCCAGATTGCTTTCTGGAAAGTACCAGGATTTTTTTTTTGGTCTTTCAAATAGCCTAATCATGCAACTCAACGTGTTTTTTTTTTTCTTTCAGAAATTTTGCAGCTTTCCAGTTACGATTGTAAAAAAAAAAAAAAAGAAAGAAAGAAAGAGAGATTTATTGTTTGCACATTGTCCTGTCGCAGCCAGCTAGTGTAACGGTATTTTTATTGGAATGAAAAAAGGCAGAACTTGTTGAAAACAATGCAATGGAAATCTGATAGCAATTAAGAAAGTATTTCAAACATCATGCATCATTCTTTTGAAGTCAGCCTGCTCAAAACCTTGCAACAAATCCAATGTTTTATTTCACATGCACAGTGGGATATGTTAGGGCAAAACTGACCAGAGGAAAATGCTATTTTAACAGAATCAGCGCCTATAACAGCAACACACGACTGCTACAGGCTGAGACTCCTTGAAAGATAACTAGCCTACAGTAAACCTGCAGTGACAGTGCAGTGAGTTGGTACAGACAGCCTAGTGTAGCTGTTAGAAGGCTTGTCACACCTTCATTTGCAATAACAATGCCGTGTATAGCTACAATCTACACTCATATTGCTGCACAATTTACTGCACAAAATACTATCCCTTGTGTGCCTCTGTGGGCCCTATCTTTAATGATGCAGCGAATATGTATGGAGCTGCTCTTCAGCGGTATTTTAATCTCAGAGGGACATTAACACAGACCTTGCCCATGCCTAAAAAAAGCATTCCAGTTTTTATCATGTTAACGTAGTGATGTGCTTTCAGCGAGGCCGCAGATCTACGAGGAGGAGGTGGCGGCTGTAGATCTGTATCCACACCAGCTGGGGGAAGAGCAGCGCCTGACCTGCACTTCATACGGTGTCCCTGCCCCCCAGATTTTCTGGAATTGGCAACCCTGCAATCCTGATCCCTCCAATACTGTGTAAGTCACGCCATGCTCTCAAACCCAGCGATCCTGATCCCTCCAATACTGTGTAAGTCATGCCATGCTCTCAAACCCAGTGATCCTGATCCCTCCAATACTGTGTAAGTCATGCCATGCTCTCAAACCCAGCAATCCTGATCCCTCCAATACTGTGTAAGTCACACCATGCTCTCAAACCCAGCGATCCTGATCCCTCCGATACTGTGTAAGTCACGCAATGCTCTCAAACCCAGCGATCCTGATCCCTCCAATATTGTGTAAGTCATGCCATGCTCTCAAACCCAGCGATCCTGATCCCTCCAATATTGTGTAAGTCACGCCATGCTCTCAAACCCAGCGATCCTGATCCCTCCAATACTGTGTAAGTCATGCCATGCTCTCAAACCCAGCGATCCTGATCCCTCCAATATTGTGTAAGTCATGCCATGCTCTCAAACCCAGCGATCCTGATCCCTCCAATACTGTGTAAGTCACACCATGCTCTCAAACCCAGCGATCCTGATCCCTCCAATACTGTGTAAGTCACACCATGCTCTCAAACCCAGCGATCCTGATCCCTCCAATACTGTGTAAGTCACACCATGCTCTCAAACCCAGCGATCCTGATCCCTCCAATACTGTGTAAGTCACACCATGCTCTCAAACCCAGCGATCCTGATCCCTCCAATACTGTGTAAGTCACACCATGCTCTCAAACCCAGCGATCCTGATCCCTCCAATACTGTGTAAGTCACACCATGCTCTCAAACCCAGCGATCCTGATCCCTCCAATACTGTGTAAGTCATGCCATGCTCTCAAACCCAGCGATCCTGATCCCTCCGATACTGTGTAAGTCACACCATGCTCTCAAACCCAGCGATCCTGATCCCTCCGATACTGTGTAAGTCACGCAATGCTCTCAAACCCAGCGATCCTGATCCCTCCAATATTGTGTAAGTCACGCAATGCTCTCAAACCCAGCGATCCTGATCCCTCCAATATTGTGTAAGTCATGCCATGCTCTCAAACCCAGCGATCCTGATCCCTCCAATACTGTGTAAGTCACACCATGCTCTCAGTGTGGTAACTATTACCTCTTTCTCTCTCTTTCCTTCTCTGTCTTCTATTATAATTTAGTGCAAGAATTATTTGCTTGTCATGGTGAAACTTGTTAATTTGTAAAAACCAATAAACCAAATAATTTAAAAAAGTAAATAGTTTAGATTCTGATAAAATACAGGGAGGAATTTATAACTAATTTAGAAGCACCCTGAGATTTCTGAATGTATATTTACAACTGAAAAAAAAAGAAGCAGAATTGCTGTTTCCCGAATCCTTCCCTTGCGGTCCAGCTGTTTCTTGTAGCTGGAAGGGGAGTGGCCTGGCTTTCTCCTTTTGTGATGTGGGCCGGAATCTGGCTCCAGAACTTCTTTAGCACATTTCTAAGTTCAGCCTCTTTAAGTTTTGTGAGTTGGAGTAAATCCCTTTCGCACACTGGAAGCCAATTCTTATGTATTGGCAACTTTTTATATGACTTCGGGGATTAACCGCTTTCACAGCTGAGATCGGATCCGTTCCAGGGAAGGACGATTTTAAAACGGGATTTCTTCTAATGCCATTTCAGTGTTTTAAATGACCATTCTATGGTTCTGTTTCGACAATACTGAGGATTTTCCCCCCTCTGTCCAAATAGCACATGGTGGCAACAGTTTCTGTAAATATAAAAAAAGGCACAGCACCATGAAGGGCCTTATAAGCGATAAAATCGGTCCTGAATTGAACAAGACGCCAGTGCAGTGCTTTAAGAACCTGAATGATGAGTCAGCTGATGTAATTTACAGTACAGTAAGCAATATTGATCTAAATCAAATTGTTTCATGTAGGGATAATGTAGGAAGTCAATGTGCCAGGCAGTGTCTTTGGTTACAGAGGAAGTCCAAAGAGGAGAGTCACACAGCCTGTTAATTCCAGGCAGATGACCACTCATTGCTTATTCATAAAGTCAGAAGACTTTATGATGTAACAGCCTAAACTTGGCTTACCTCTCAGCTTTAGTTTATACAAAAAGGCTCAGGCTGCCATTAGCACGTCATAAAACTGTGAAACCCTTATTGATCAATGATCTAAGCTTCAACTGGGCAGCATTCATTGATAAAGTGAACTTTTATTTTGAACTTTGTTGAAGGATACATTCCAAAGATGTATAGTAAAGTCATTACCGTCACACACTGCACTGTAAAGAACCACTGTTATTAATCACAGAGCAGCTTGCAAGGAAAGTCTGGGAAGGCGATCAGTAGCCTCTGCCTATTATAATGTTAGGGATTGAAACTCGAACTCTGGCCTCCAAAAGAGCCTCCAGTCTCCATTATCTGAGAGACTAAACACATCAGAACCCAAGTGGGTTCACTCATCGAACAGAGAGAACTAGTTCAAGACGCTTGGCTGTCCTCTAAATAAATAGTCCGCTAATCAATCAAAACAGACTTTCGAGCATTTGATTTTGTCCAACCAGAGTGTGCATGGGCTCAGTCTATACAGCACCAGATTTCAAACAGTTGACTCGCTGTGTTTCAAGAAAACAGCTGTCCCTTCCCTGTATTGCACCGTATCGCCCTGCTTGAACGGAGAACACTGCATCCAACCAATAACAGTGCAGAGCTCGTACAGACCTAACGAGGAATGTTTCAAGGGGCTGAGGGTCAAGTCAAGCACAGCACTCTGAAGATGGTTATCAGTGGAGTGAGAAATCTGCTGGCCTGCCTGGCCCCTGACCTACACCAGCTCTGAGGCTGTCCTTATCTGAGCCGCGCAGGAGGTGCAGATTTCCTGTGTGAAGTGACGCATGCCTGGCCTTCCTGTTGTTCTCCCACTTCCTCCCTTACCGCAGCTCCATTCCCAGCAATCCAATTGTTTCTCGCTGTCGGACTGGCCCCTGGGTTACAGAACTTTGCTTCCTTTCCCCTGAGACGCACTCTTGAGACTTGTTGTCTGTACCCAGAGGGGGCCAGTCACCAGGGTGGGGTTCCCAGCCCCTTGTCTCACATTCTGATGAGCAATACTGTGTGTGCCTCCCTCACTGATAGATGGATCTCAGAACTGTATTAGTGCCAAGGTACTGTCAAAATGACTGGTGTTCCCCAGGTTCTGTAACACTATCTACCTGTCTCTTCAAGCACTCAATCAGTAAGTTATACAGTGTAGATAAGTAGTGTGTTGATATCTGTAACTTGGTATAGCCCAGTTTCCTTTCCTGGAGCTGGGAGTTATTAGGTCTTTATATGGAGGTGTGTAAATATCTTCTTTTTTTATCACTGCAGATGTGAAAAGCAGGAGGCACAGCAAGTCCAGGTTTGGACAGGAGGCAGTGAGGAGGACCTGCACATGACCAACAGGATTGAGGCTATTGAGAATAAAATTGAAATCCACAAAGGGAAGAACAAGGTGTGTGTCCCTGGACCTCATAACGGACTGGTCTGTTGGGAAATGCAAATACCAGTTCAGTGTAAAAATGCAAAAAAAAAAAATGCAGTTCATTAATGTGAGGAATGCAAGGTTCATCTTGCACTGGTTTTAGTGTGGATTATTGAGTCTTTGGCCATGTTTGCATCTGCACCATGAAGCCAGTCTATAAAAACAATCTCATTCTAATCTCAGACTGGGGCTGCCGCCAGTTCCATCTGCAGTCTGCAATCCAATTAAACCAGCGGATTACAGCAAATATACAGGACATAGGGATGAATAAACATACAGGACATAGGAATGAATAAATATACATGGACATAAGAATGAATAAATATACATGGGATGAATAAATATACAGGACATAGGGATGAATAAATATACAGGACATAGGAATGAATAAATACACAGGACATTGGAATGAATAAATATACATGGACAGGGATGAATAAATATAGCTCTCGGGATGTGTATTATTATTATTATTATTATTATTATTATTATTATTATTATTATTATTATTAATAATAATAATAATAATAATAATAATAATAAATCAGCTGCATTATAAAGACACTTGAATAAACAAAACGCTGCCTGCACACGTTTGTAAAAAATGCAATATGTATTTTGTTAAATAACTTTTCTTTAATAAAATAACGAACAGATGGTCTGCCCGGCTAGGAAGCCAGGAAATTAAAAATCCATAAAGAGTGGCATTAGACTGGCATCCTCATGTTACCACTGTATTCAGAAGTATTGAGACTGGCATCCTCGTGTTACCACTGTATTCAGAAGTACTGAGACTGGCATCCTCATGTTACCACTGTATTCAGAAGTATTGAGACTGGCATCCTCATGTTACCACTGTATTCAGAAGTACTGAGACTGGCATCCTCGTGTTATCACTGTATCAGAAGTACTGAGACTGGCATCCTTGTTTTATCACTGTATTCAGAAGTACTGAGACTGGCATCCTCGTGTTACCACTGTATTCAGAAGTACTTGGACGCCAGCTCTCCCAGTTGGTGGTTGCAAATGGTCAGTTGATTCCTGTAAATGCCTGCTCAGGAACATTGGTTTTACAGCAGGCAGGGTAACATACTTTTTGGTGAGTGTAATGTAACCCTAAAATGAAGATTTATTGTTAACATTATAGGCCCAGGTGATCAATTACTGTAGAGTCAGTTTCTGGGACTCATTTCCTGTGCAAATGCAGCTTGTAATAGACCACTTACACCCAATTTAAATGTACTAAGCCTACACCTCCGTCCACATCAGACACGACTGCAGTATAACAAACGAAAGAAAGCTTGAGGTTGGCTTAAGTAAAATCATCAGAAGGGGCTATTACCGATAATCTCTGGTAATTGATCACTGCTGACTCGTGTACTCTTGGCATAGTCTCAAACAGCTTGGTTACCTCAAATCAGTTAATTAAGAGAACGCTAGACCGCGTCCTTCAGTGTTCTTGCTTAAATACACATAAGGCCTGGCTGGTATAATTATTACAATAGGGCACCCTGGAGAGCTTGTTACCAAAGCCAGTCACCCCAAACTTAATTAGGTGGACGGCCAAGTTTATTTAAGCAAGTTGATCAGTTTTTAAAAGGGTCTATGTGGGTAATAAGCTCTCTAAAGAGCCCTATTGTAATAATTATACCAGCCTGTATAGTGTTTTGTAAAGGGGGATGGCTCTGAGGTTGCTGTGGACTTTGGGGAAGATCTAGAATGACATGAATAACGCGGAAGGACCACATTTACGAGGGCTGGTGGCGACTGTGGTCATGCTTTATGGGGGTCAGGGCTAGGGGTCACTGATAGCAAAGGAGTGGGATTCATTTTGAGTAAAATTCCTCTCTTGCCATCTAACATAAATCCAATTCTGATCAGCTCAGATGTTAACAGCTACAGAAGGTCTTTTATGGGACCTTCAGTTCACAGTGAAATTAATAGTAAGGGCACTGAAGGCCGCGGGACTCATCTGGTAAGGCAACAGTTAAGTGAACAGAGCTCCCTGTGCGAATAGGGTCCTGCCTGTCACCACATACTGGGGAATCCAACAAATCAGACTATTATACAGAGCTGCAACCACGGGTAGGGGAACTCAGCTGGAAACAGCACTAGGAAATCACCTGATGGCTTCTGCTGGGACACAGTGGAATGCCTCAGGAAGGCAGCAGAGAGTTATTTATTCTCTTTCTTGGAAGTGGGCTGCATGGGCTTGATGTCTGAGACTGGCATACAAAAGATCATGAGGATAGAAACCCTCCAAAAAGCCCCTACGTATCGAGTCTTGTCTCAGTTTAGGCTGCGTTGAGTCACCCTGAAAGTTTCTAACGGTTTTCATTTCAAATGCCGCGTCCAGTCGTGGTGTAGCTGTTTTTACCTCTTCTTGTTTCCATGTTGCTTTTGCACGCCTCATGCAAGGAGTACTTCAGGTCAAGGTTTTGGCATGTGGGTGTAAACAAGATTAATTTTGTATTGCACCCACCGCCAACAGTAGAATTGTACACTGATGGCTGTGGGCAGATTTGCAAGATAAAAATAAAAATAACTTCTTGATGAAGAATGCAACAAGTTTAAATGATTTTATTTGCAGATCCAATGGGGAAAATCACTCTTCAACCAACTGCATGTCTGCCTTTCTCAATTTCTCTGAATTCAAGTCCCAGTAATAATGATGGAGCATTGTTTTTGTCCTTTCACTTGACTGTCAAGCTTCCAGCTAGCAATCTTCAAAAGTTCAAACATAATCCGATCTTATAAGGATGTTTTTAGAATGTGAATGAAACCAGACGGCACGTAGTTCCAGTTTTAAACAGGCCGAGTCTGAGCAGAGCTGTATTTCGTAATGCAGTTCATGGATCTACATTTGATGGTGATCAAAAGCACCAGATCAAAAAATATTATAGTTTCAGACTGTAGCTTCTGCTGTTTGATATCAAGTCACAAGCCTCCAGCCGTGCAGTGAAAACAAAGAAAAAGAAAGTGTTGGGATAAATAAAATATTAAACTTAAACAAAACAGGCCTGTTGGAGAACGTGTTAATATTCGCTATTGTGTCGCTCTGTTATTGGGAACCGACCCATTACAATGATATGCAAGCTTAGCCTGGCCCAAGCCTATCCATGATCTATTATTGTGTCTACTTAAGTCATTGGGTCAGTCTGTCTCAGACAGGGAAAGATACACACATTATTGAATGAGCAGCACATCCAGCCCACAGGAGGCACTCCGCGTCAAAACAGTTTATTTTCATAGACTAATCCTCTGACCATATCCAGAAATTATATTGCATTTGCACTTGCCAAGCAAAGGTAGTTTTCTGTGAGAAAAGACTGGGGAAGATAGCAGAAACGGTTGTCTACTTGACTTTCACGTTTCACCATGTATACCCTAGGGCAGTGTTTTCCCAGCCCTGTTTCCCAGCCCTGTTCCGTGTCTGCTGGCTTTCATTCCAACGCAGCGCTCAATTGCTTCTTCAAACCCTTCATTGAACTAATAAAGTGATTAACTGGGCAAATTTTCCCGTTATTTTCAAGCTCTTCATTTAAGTTGATACGGTTCAATTAAGCAATTGAGCGCTGCGTTAGAAGAAAAACAAGGAAGAGGGTTGGGAAACACTGCTCTAGGTTACTTAAAGGAAAAAAAAAAAGATCATGGATTAATGTCTTATAACTAGTCATGTCTTGTCTATGGCTTTGCATGGATCCAACAGTAGAGTCAGACAATATGTACAAACTCTGTTTTTCACCCATTCCTCTGTGCACAGCTGATGAACACATGTGCAGGCATCTGTATTGGTAATCCTCATTATAATGTGAGGGTCACTGTCACTCATTATTAACCTTCTTAAAGACTTATTAAACTTGTGTCAAAATGAATCAAATCTATCTTATATGCAATATTATATACCATAGAGATTGAACTGGCGTGTACATTTTACCTCTGTCATGTTGTGCTTTGTATTATCTCTACAAGCATATAGCCAAAAAGACATTTGATCTGCTAAAATACAATGCTGCTATTTAATGTGTGTGGTACTGTACTGCAGAAAAGAAAGCTGTATTCGTTTGATGTCTCAGTTGTATTTTATACAGTGTATTTCTGCTTTCTGTTAACAGACTGTGAGCACTTTGGTTGTAGCAGAGGCAAAAGTGTCTGGAACTTATCAGTGCATTGCTTTCAACAAAGAAGGCTTTGACAAACGCAATATTGATTTCTATGTAACAGGTAGGTAATGCACTATACTGGCTACAACCAGGTACTGTAATAGTCTGAAAAGGACGGGTCAGCTGTGGGTACAATCATGCGTTCACCCTCTTTCTCTATTGGTCAGGGAAGCCATGGCCGATAAAGTGCAGGAGACCACAAGAGAAATCAAAACCCTGTGATATATTCATCATAGTACAGCATGGTGAAGGAGGGAATTACTCCAGTGATATATTTCTGATAGGTAAAAAAAAAAAAAAAAAGTACAGTACTGCAGTATTCAGGGTTATTACAGTAGGAATGAATGGTTGACAAAGCTGCTTGGGGTTCCTCAGAGAAGAGCTGAGTAATTAACTTATTTGTTAAGGCTGAAGTGCTGTAGCCAGTGAATGAAAATGCCCCAAGCTGTTGAAGTGTATGTTCAGTTTATATATTCAGTTGTCGCCACTGATGGGGGGGGGGGACAGACGCTCTTTAATAATCTTTAGACTTCTCAGTTCAAGTCACATTTCTGCAATGAAAGCTTGATGTTGTGTTAACTGAAGGATTGAGATGTATCAAGGTTTCACATTCCCCTTAGAAAGTAGCTGCTTAATGTCAGTTCTTATAGGTGGACTGTACCTGCAGGACATGTTTTCTGTACATCTGGAACTGCCTCTTTGTGACAGCTCAAAACCATTGGAATACGTACTTCACTATTTGAGGCATCAGATTCTGAAGGGCTCAGGAAATTCAAAAGAATTTGCCAGAATAATATAAAAGTACAGGTTTCCCATATGTTGAAATGTCTGGTGCTATAATGAAGATGCATTAATAGTCTGTACTGCACACTCATATATGCAAACCAGATTAGATAATTATTTTGACCATGCTATTCCATTTAAGATATTCTTGCTCATTAATACAGTATGTCATTTGAAAACAGACTCCTATATGAAACACTGAAAGAGAAAATAGTTACATAGATCTACCCATTCGTTCAAACAGCCTAAGAAATGATTCCATGCATCTTACCTGTCGTGTGCTTCCATTCACTGTGTGTGTCTTTAACTGAGCACATGTTATCAAAGCAAAAATGTCATTTAGGGTTAAAAGATTGTATCTGGCACTGGATATGGTTGTATGCTTTCCTTTCAGATCGTAACGCAGGTCATTTCAAGCCAGCGTTGTCTCTGGGGTTGAAGCACGTTACTGGCTGTCATGCATGTCAGTCATAAGGAGAAGCAGCTGGAAAAAAAGTTGGAAAGTTGGCTATTGGGGAAATGAATCAATAATAACTGTGCAGATCTATGGGAGGATTTCCTTTAAAGTGGTTTAAGTCCATGGAAACCAAGACAAAACATGCATGAATTACATGAAGCACGATCCATCTGAAATGCAGATCAAACGAGTTTGCAATAGAATACCAAAGTAGGAACTAATTCAGGAGTATCTGTCTCCTTTAATTTCCATTAAATCAACACCGAATCCCTGGCTCTTGAGAAGCATCACCTGCTCAGGTTTTGAAAGGTGGTGAAGGTTTCTGATGGGAATGGAGCGTTGAGCAGGCTCGTGCTGTTTCTCAGTACCATACATACAGTAACCTTGACACATGAAACCTCGGCTCCATGATGTCGAATGTTTGTACTGCACTACTGCAAGCCTTTGACAACTTGAAACGCCTTGCACTGAAGGCTTCAAATAAAAATAGTTCTACAGTACAGTAAAGAGGCTTTGAGGCTTGATTTGAAGTCTAATCACATTTGAGGTGCACCCAAAGCAATACATATATAAGACAAGGATAATAAATATCAGAGTTGGCACCATGAGTTGCATTTATTAAACATCTGAAGATGACAGATAGGCAATATTAAATTGAAGCATAAAGCACAAGAAAAGAAAACAAAAGATCTTCAACATTAGTTAAGCGAGCTCTAAGAATTGTATTCTTGGCACAGTACTTGATAGACTAACTCCTGCTTTTTGTTTCGAACAGATTCCCAGAAGTCTTTTGAAACCAAATCTCAAACAGCCATCGAGGGACATAACGTCAGTCTCACATGCCTTGCCACAAGGTACATGTATAAGGAGCTGAGCTGGCACTACCCCAGCAATGAGACGGTGGCCGACGTGTCCTTGGAGTATGGGACATACTCCATCAAGCTGTCCTTCGCCTTGAAGAACGTGTCCACTGAGGACGCTGGCCTCTATGAGTGCAGAGCACACGATGTGTACCACAACACAACGATTCGGCAGAAGGCAGAGCTCCTTGTTGTAGGTAAGCTATGTGAGCACGGCTTCCGTAAAGGCAGTTCTGGTGGCCACACCACTCTTATCTTCATTCTGAAGATTACCCAGGATATTGCCTTTAGCAGCTGACAGCGGATCATTTGAATGTAAGTTCACTAAGCAGGGCCGGCAGCAGAGTGTGCCCTACTGGGGGATGCATTACGGAAAAGGTCCACAAAGTCAAATAATTCACACTGCAGTACGACTCCGCCCTTAAAAGGCACTCATTAGAAAACATCACATACTGTGAGAAAAGGGGACCCTACAAAGGGGGTATGCTAATGGGCGGTAGTACTGGTATTAATTTGCAAATATACAACCTTAGAAGTTTTCCAGAAATAATGCATATTATAGTTAGATTTTTGTGTTTAACTTTACTTTTATTAATGATTTGTCATAGATTTGTATCTCAATCTGGAATCTTAACTGTGGGGGGTGGGGCACAGCCCCCTAAGCCTCTCCCCTTTCCAGTAAGCCCTATGGTTCTTAGTCACCGACTGACCATGTGCTGCAGTCTGTTCTTTCCATTCTCGCTTCTTAACTCCCAGAGTTAGTACCACCAGTACTTCTATATTTTCTTGATGAAATGCTGTGCTGTATAAACACCCACATTCACATAATCCTGCAGGGAGTGGCAAGGCTGGGTGCTGAAAATAGCTTCAATAGTGTCAAAAGGTTACAGGTCATTTGAAGGTACCCACAATGGCAGACCATGACTGTACGGCTCGGTCAACAGGGTTCCTTTGCATTGCTGTCATCCATTTAACAGAATGATTCCAAGCAGTCAAAGTTCTAGTAATATTTCTTTTTGGGGAGTAGTGTTATCTCAGTCCGTCTCCTGAAACTTGATCAGCCTGTACAGTAGATAAATACAGAGGCGTGCTTAATAGCAAGACTGGCATTTAGTGCACAGCCAGTCTGGCGCTAGGTTTTGGAAGACAACAGAAGATTGCTCAATAACTCCTCTTTCCAAGAATGGATTATGCTGACTTTATATGTATCCTCTCTTGTATAACTATGCAGCGCTGTTGTTCCTCACTTTAAGTGTTTCAGTCATTGTCGTTTTCAGCCTGTTTTGTTGTTTTTTTGGGTTTTTTTAACATGTTTGCTAGTTTTCTGAAGTGATATTTTAATTTTTAAAGATGTGCTAGACTGTCTGGAGTAAGCCAGCTTCACTGCAGAGGAAGCACATGAAACTCCAGATCTAACAAATGACTTTTTTCTTAAATTAAACCCAGATGTTTTTGTTTTGTCCAAACTGTTTCGGCCACCCCTTCAATATTAAAATGCTGGCAAGAGAACGAGATACTATTAAAAATGAAATCAGTAAGAAAATACCTTAAAAATAAAGTACTGGAAAGATCATTTTGTTAGACAGTTTTTTTTCGGGGGAGGATTTCCTATGGGAATTGTAAACACCACATGCTTTAGATTTGGTAAGTGATGTGTCTTGGAAGGACTGTAATACCAGTAGGTACTATTGTTCTGAGTCACTGGTTGACAGTATTGCTTTGTTATTTCCATTCTTGCTTCTTAACTTCACTGACCACAGTTACTTTCAGATCTACACCACCAAGTCAACTGTCCTATTTTTACAAACTGGCTTTTTATCTTAGTTTTTCAAATTTTACAATTAAAAATACTTTTTTTTTTGTCTTTTTTTTAAATGTTATTACATTTTGTATTAGTTTTTAATGTAATGGTTTGTTTATTTTTTGTGTGAAGCACTTTGGGGACCTTGTGATAAAAGACGCTATAAAAACGTGTGTTGTACTGTATTGTATTTCTATATTTTATTGATGAAATGCAGCATTGAGTCAACGCCCAAATAATGCATTTATTTATTTAACCAGGAGATTTAACCATTGAGACGAGGCGTCGTTTACAAGGGGGTCTTGGAAAACAATAAAAAGAAAATAACAATGTATAAAAAGACAAATAACACAATAAAAACAAGTGTAGTTCAAGCTTAATCTCCCACGTATAAAATCGGCCACAGCGTACGTCAAGGCTCTGAAATGAAAGTGTATTTTTATAGTGTCAAGTCAAAGGTCAACCCACTCACACTTGACATGTTTTAGTTGAGGGTCGCAGACACTCATTTTTCTGATAAACGATTACCAGCTAGCGAGAGCTAACAGAGATAATCACTGATAGGGGCCGCAAAGGGCATGTTTAACGTCTCCATTGAACTGTGACGACTCCATTAAGCCTCTTGCAGTGGGTAGGGCTGGCAGAGTTATATTTTAAAGGAAATGGAAAGGCAAGTAACAGCAATAAAACTAAGAAACAACTTAGCTGCATTAAGGAGAAGATCAATTGTTTTTTTTTCTTTGTAGTTTCTTGGTAGTTTTATATTGTTAAAATAATTTAGTAGTTTGTAGGAAATTATGCAAATAACAACCACTAACCTTTTGCTTAGATTACAAGATTGTTCTGTTTTTACTACAGAATTGAATCACTTGTAACCCTTTGCAGTGCTGTGCATTATGTGACTGTGCTATTCCTCCCTGTTGCTTGTGTGTTCTAGAACGCAAGGTCCCTTGGTTACAGCAGAACCTTACAAACCAGGATGTGAACAGCAGCAGCACGCTGATTCTAGGGTGCCATGCCGACGGGGTGCCCACTCCTTACGTCACCTGGTATAAAAATGGAGAGCCGGTCCAGCCAGCCCCTGGTGAGTGAGTGAGTGAGTGAGTGAGTGCAGGCATGCCATACAGAATGGAGGAATCCTGTAAACTCCTGTGTGCACTGAGATGCCATTCCTGTTATGTTCCTGCATTAACTAGATAAGGGCTATGTCTGGTTGCAGAAAAGGTAGGTCACAGTCAATGGTAAAATCTGAAGGAATTCAATTCAGCCCTCAATATTATACAATGTGGAGTCACTTATGAGGATGAGGCTCCCCTTTTCCAGATTATGCTTTTGTGTTTTCAAATGTTCTCATTCTAAGGAAGAATACAGTAGCAATGTCTCTTAACTATACTGTACTACCATATTATAATAAGTTGGTACTTTATTATGTGATAGATTCATATTGTAAACACACACACACACAGACACACACATATATCTGTATGTGGTTTTAATGTGGTTTGATGTTTCTTCGTTCTGTTCCAGGTATTACCCTAGGGGCTGATGGTTTATTGACCATCGAAAGGGTGAAGAAAGACGATGGAGGACTGTACGAGTGCTGGGCGAGCAACGACGAAGGAGAAGTGAAAACAGCTGCCATCATCACTGTGCTGGGTAAGATAAAGAATTCACAAACGCATGAAAACAAATGAAAAGATGCAGTTTGTACTGCGCAAGTTCACAACTGTGATAGCCTCTTAATAAGAATGTTTTAGTGGGTATGACCTCATCACAGACATGTTACAGATTTCAATAACTTGGGACCCAAAATGAGGGGAAGTAGGAAAATATAAATCCATACATCATTGACAAGGCGTTTATTGCATGAGCCTGTACTTTCACTTTAACTGTCAAGCTGTGTTGCAATAAGGAAATGCATTACAACATCATTTATTTAGAATAAATATACATATATTTTAATACTTCCAGCAGTAGAGACACACCGCAGCCAAATGAGTCCAGTCATGGTCAACGTGATGACTCAAGTGTAGCAGAGCTGGTGTTTTAGTTCCTTTTCATTTTTGACAACTTGGGGCGTTTGCATTGGCAGTCCATTACACAAAACAAAATGGCCTACCTTTTCAATGCTGCATAAAGATGGAGTTGCTGCACCATTATGTATGTTTAATTGGCGTTACGCATGGTGTTTTAGGACTAGAAGAGAAGTCTAACTGGGAGGTAATTGTCCTGGTTTGTACTGGTCTGGTCGCCACTCTCTTCTGGCTGCTGCTGACCCTGTTCATCCGCAAACTGAAGAAGGTAAGTCAGCCCGAGCGTCCAGAGCTCCTTCTCCACGTGCTGATCAGCGGATTTCCTTCGTTGCTCTGCTGGTATTTTGTGTGCCTACCTGGAGCACAGCAGGAACACTGTGATGCCACTGTAGCTAAGAGGCTTGGAGAACAATCCCAGTGCTGTCCTTATTACAAACTGACCCCTAAAAAACAAAATCTAGTAACTGCATGTGATACTCAAAACATCAGCATGCAAAACCCGCTCAACACGGAAAGTACTCTCAGGAAAGCTGAGCCAGTATGACCGCTTGGTAATATTTTTACAGAGTCACGCTGCACTGTGGAATAATCCAAGGTGTATTACGAAATGATCAATGCATCATGACCTCTTTTCTCTTCTTGTGCACCACTGAACAATGGCGAATGTAGCATTGTCCAAATCATCTGTCAGGCTGATGACATTTAAACTGTTTCTTTTCCAGCCCAGCTCTGCAGACATTAAAACCGGCTACCTGTCAATCATAATGGACCCAGACGAAGTGCCTCTGGACGAGCAGTGTGACCGCCTGCCTTACGACAGCAGCAAGTGGGACTTCCCGAGAGACAGGCTGAGGCTGGGTATGCATCAGCACATCAGAGGCACATGACGCTGCTAACCAGTCACTTTACATTATCGTCAAACATTGTACTCCTACAAAGGCTGTACAAGCAGTGTCTTTAAATAATGAGTACGAAATTCAGCGTTACACATCCCCACAACTGCTTAAATAACACACCTGTCAGGATGTTAACAATGAAATGAAAAATGACAGGTCTGTTATTTAAACAGCTGTAGCAAAACCTGGGGACGTGCAACTCTTTATAACATGCTGAAAGAAATGTCACCCATCCATTTGGAAATGGCCCATTTTGACAAAAATTGATGTATTGTATCAATCTCTGCAGGCAAAAGGGAACTGATGTTTTTTTATAAGATTCATTCATTTAAAAAGAATTCATGAATTGGGCTCCAGGTTTGTGTGCAACAAAGAACATATGCATGGCAACCATTCCATGTTGAAGGAACAAGATATATTAAGGGCACATTCTTTTAGTTTCTTTTTTTATATATATATATAATTTGGCCAGTGTTTTGTAATACTTCACACCTGTAAGTGTCTGACCATGACTAGACAGAGCCTGGCTGCCTGTTGTAATTAGCAGTGTGTCTGTCTGACCGTCACACTTGAATCGTTGGATAGTAAGCAGACTGTTCTGCAATGGTTTTGTTTTTTCTATTGTTTTAATAATAACTGCTCTCATTTTTTTTACGCCAGGTAAAACTCTTGGCCACGGAGCTTTTGGGAAGGTGGTTGAGGCGTCTGCTTTTGGAATCGATAAATTATCAACCTGCAAGACCGTGGCTGTCAAAATGTTAAAAGGTATTTTCCTTCTTGTTTTAGACAAACAAGAACAAGTCTCAATCAAATGCACAAAGCTTTTAAAAGGCAGAGGTGTTTTATACCAATGCGGTAAAATGAATTCTCCTAATACGATTTTACCTTAATAACATTTCCTTTAAATGCTAAATGTTACTGTAAATGCTAGTATTGCGGATTATTATTTTTCCATTTGCATATGGTTCTGCACTTTAATCAGCTGTCCTCTTCATAAAAGAAAATGTATTTTAATCACTAATTGGCATAACTTCAAATGGCAAACCTTTTTTTATTCATATTTTGCATCTAATTGAGACATGATCTCATTGGAGGTAGTTTAAAGTTGAAAAAAACCAGATGTAATAGTTGTTATTTTAAACCTGTAACATTTCCTGGTTCACTAAAATGCAAAACATTGAAACCAAAACATATATGCATGAATCAAGATTTGAAGTAAACTCGCAAATACAGCGGATTGGTATTCATGGTTTAATTCACTTGAATTGAAAAAGTTAGGGAACTAAATTCTTCATGGTGTTTACTGTTAAGAGCTTACTGTATAAACATCTGTATGTATGTCGTTATGTCTAAGTGATAATCAATGTCTATTGAAGTACACTTACATTATTTCAAAATGCGCAGTGAAGCAACTTGCCACACCAGTAAAGAAAGCAGATAAAACAAACCTAGAATAAGGGCAATACTAAACATACTGCTTTATTAGATTTGACAAGAGTTCTGATCCATTTTTACATCAGCAATCCAAGATCTGCAGGTGCAGCACGGTTCAAAAGTGCCAAGTACACATGAAGTCAGTTTTGAAACATTTGTTTTATTAATTCAACCAAAGCTGATTAATTTCAGACTGCAGTAGACGACGTTGACACGCGATATGCAATATCCATTTTAGGGAATGAGCCAACTGAATCGTGAGGGCTTAGAAGTATTGATGCAGAATTACGTCAGCCGAGAAGGTTTTCTTAACAGTGCCTGGAATTCTCACTGGAAATGCTGAACTGAGCCGTGTCTGATTCAGCTGTTGTCAGCGCCCCTGTTTTGATATGTAATACCCTCTCATGAGGAGGCTTTGTTATCTATTGTGCTCACAACCAATTCCCTCTTAACCTGCACCCCTCACACCATCAGTCTCACTGAAGTATGTAAACAAGCGTCTCGCTGTGCTGCAGCCACATGGCAATGATAAATCAGAGCTTTGCTGGAATGTCTGTACCTTCGCATCCATCACAGAGATACAAGGGAGGCTGCCCTTCCTGTATGTTTTGGATAATATGAATCAGAGAGGAGGTTACACACAGTTCTAGAACTTAAAAAGACATCTGCCTTCATTGATGTGAGACCAGCATGCTTAAAATGAGCAATCCATCAATTGGAATGAAAAAAAATGCATGAAAATGTCATGGATGAGCCAAGAGGGAGAAACTGCTTTGTCAAATGCAGGATGATCCTTATAATCCCTTGAACAGCTAATTAGGGGGATTTCTTGAAAGACTGTCTTATTTGTGAATATTTGTAATGCACAGTTTGAAAGTTTCCTGAGCCTGCACAATGACAGATAATAATTGAACACACGCACTAATCCGGTCTGAATGGCAGCACGACTTTTCATAACTAAACTATAGTATGAGAGAAACTTAGAATTAGACTAGAATCTGCTGCACCGCACAAAACATTCTATTGGTTGTTTGTCACACATTTGAAGTAAATTAGTTTTCATCAGATCCAAGATTAAGACGTCAGAGTTAAATCTGGATTTGTGAAAACACATGGTGCATAAGGAATGTGTTCCACCCCCCCTGTCACTACGGGAACGAGAAGTTACTGCCTGCTGTTAATATTAGAACACAGCCGCTCGCACTGCGCAATAGAAAGCACCAAATTCAAAGAGGCAAATGGTGCAGCTCCAGATCAAGGCTAGGTACTAGCAGCTAGTGGTATCATCCCCTGGGTCACACATGCCAGTGATTGCTGTGCATGGTCTGCTAGACCAGTACTTTGGAATGAAGGATGTGCAGAAGAAAAGCAACAGCCACCTTGGCACCAAATGTGCTGCAGCTTCTCTCCTAATAAAATCCAATGTGTTCTGTGTAAATTATGGCTTTTTGCTCTTCCATGTGCTCAAGTGAACCTCAGAAAAATGCGAGAGGAACTATGGATTTTGTAAGCTGTGAAATGAATTTTGACTTAAAAGCTTCCCATGTGGACTTTAATATGTTTCATGTGTTCAAGGGAGACTATAGAACACATTGGGCTTTTTTACTGTGAAAGAAGGTTCCCAAGAAAATAAATTTGTTAATCTTAAATCAACCGATAAACTATAAACCTGACTTACAGTTAACATTATATAAAGAATGTTAACTTTCCTGTTCTGAGGAGTAAAAACCGAAGGACTTTCATGATTTGTTACAAGGCTATTTCAACCTTTATTTGGTATTGTGCGACCAGAGGAATCATCTGGTTACAATCTTCACTCGTTCACTTGCAGTTCAATATTCTGTCCAAACAAGCGGTCATCAGCCTGCATCGATTAACAACATCACATTCTAATATGTAATAAGTCTCATCTCTCTCAAGACCACGTTGATCCCTTCGTGAGGTGAAAGTCACTGTTTTTTGGACCAATGCAGTCACCAAACGAACTAGACTGGCATTGTTCTGCAGACAGCAGCACGTACCTGTAACTGTGTTTTTTTTATGTTTAACAGACGGGGCTACAACCAATGAGTGCAAGGCCCTAATGTCAGAGCTGAAAATCCTGATTCACATTGGCCATCACCTGAATGTAGTGAACCTGCTGGGAGCATGTACCAAGCCAGGGGGTAAGAGAGCACCTGCAGAGTCTGCAAGGCAGTGAAATGAACCAGGAGTGCATAGCAGCACACTAACCCCTAGTGGATCCCTAAGCTCCAGTGTTACTGCAAGTTGATGAATTGAGCAATGCTTTACCCATACCCGCTTGTGTTTTATTATATTATCAGGTGCTCTGATGGTGATCGTGGAATTCTGCAAGTATGGAAACCTGTCTAACTATCTGAGAAGCAAGAGAAGTGATTTTGTTGTGTACAAGGTGAGTCAAACAAGCGATCTCATACTGTGTAGTGGCCTTGTACTGGAGAATAGCGAGCCCAGCAGTCAGTCTCTATCCAGTTTCACACACGGTTGATAAGAGCATGGTGTAAAACTGGACTGTTAAAGTCAGGGCTGGCATGAAGCAAGTGTTATATATATCTCTATCAGATTGTTCAGTCTTTACAGTGCATATCCAGGGTTAACATGGATGTTAAGTAGCTTTGTTAATGTTCGAAGCAATTTGTACTGCAAAATGGTAATTCTTCTTGAATTTCTAGAGTTAAACTCAGATTTCCATGTGTTACAATGCTTAAACCCCACTATAACTGCTATAAGCCTTGTTAGTCTTGATGAGAAGGGCAGTGGCAGTCGTTACAGAATCACCTCACACGCAAGCAGAGCCCGGTTTCTGGAGCTGCCTTCTGTTTCGTTGCTGCTGCTACTTGGAGATCTCTTTCCCACACTCCAGAGCGAGGAGGGTTCCAGAGGGGAGTCGAGTCCTGACCTGACAGAGCTGATCAAGAGGAGGCTGGAGAGCGTGGCGAGTACTGGGAGCTCAGCCAGCTCGGGGTTCATAGAAGATAAGAGCTACTGTGATTCAGAGGAAGAGGAGGAAGGTAACGACAGGGTCTTCCTTCCAGAATACCTACCGCAAGCCTGACTGGAAACTTGGATTAGCAGACAGGCTGACCTGCTCTCTTGTTCACAACGTTTACACCAGTGTTAACTTTCATTATTTATTTATTTTTTCGGCTGGGGACAGAAAACGTGCTAACACTGTACATTAAGTGTCTGTAATTACTGTGTATTTACATGGTAGTTACTTAGTAAATACATGTGTACTTACACATCATTAGAATGTTAGTATGCATAGTTACAATGTACTTAATGTGTGAATCATTTTGCATGATATATGTAAGCACACAATTGTATCACAAAAGGGTTCAGGTTAGGTTAGGGCTATATCGTGCAAAAAAATAATAATAATCAAACATGCAAAGGAAGGTGGAAAAATAAAGATTAAAGAAAACACGGCACAATACAATTTGTTAACTGCTGCAATTGAAGTTACTCGTGGCTCTGAATTTACAGAGCTTCGTGATTCTGGTACACTGAGAAACCTTCAATAGCAATATGCCCAGCCCCTTTGATGTGGTGGTCAGGTTTGAAGATTTCTCCTGTGCCCTTCTGTAGATGCTGACGATTTATACAAGCGAGCTCTGACCATGGAAGACCTGATCTGTTACAGCTTTCAAGTAGCGAAAGGCATGGAATTTCTGGCATCACGGAAAGTAAGTACCCCGTGGTGGTCCCTCATTAATAAGTTTTGACTCTAGTGCAGGTCCTGAGTTTGAGTTTAGCCGTGAAGAGAATAATACGAAAGCTTCAGGGTCACATAGATCCGGGTTGTGTAAATCACCCTGTGTACAGTAGGTCCCTAGGGTGCATTAGTCACATTATGAGCTGCCTCAGTTTGGCTCTGCTGTAGCTCAAGTGCCTGTTTCTAATCAAGAGAAAAATGAACAGGCCAAGGGTGGAGGTGGAAAGGTCTGCTTACACAATGTTGAAAGCCCATTGTTACTGAGGCTGTAATAAAAAGTACAGCCCAAGTCAGTGAGACAACTGAAAATACATTTATCTAATTCCTTCACACAGTCGGAGTCAATGCACTGTTGCTGTCGTCTTCATCAGCATTATTAGCCTTCTTAAAGAAGTAGTTTGTAATAGAAGCTCTTTTCATTGCATCGAGATGAATCAGACAGGTGTGCGAGTCATGTGACTTAGCTTGCCTTTTATATGAGTTCCGATTCGACTACACTACTGCTGCCTATAGAAAATAGGGCGCATTCCAGCTCGACTCCACTCCTGCTCACGTGTAATTCACTGCCCCCAACAGGCAAGTACACAAACATACACATGCATTTAAAAGCACGGACACAAGCACACACAGTGCAAAGCCTTTGTCTCTGAAATAATTGAAAAAATGATTCATTGGCTTTATATACTCATTCTGCTCATGGTAGTACAGAGTGAATTGAACCAAACAGCATTTAGCTGTGCCATTAAAGATTGAAAGAAAGCCAAATGTACTTTAAAGGTGAACGGGAACAGAGGAGAATAGCAGACACACCTACGCAGAGGACAGTACAGCGTGTTAGAAATGTCAGCCCTGCTGTGGGGCTGCTGTGTTTAGGAGTGTAAATGTCATGGCAGAAAGTCAGGCTCTTTTTACAATAATGCACTGTGTTTATTTTCCATCCTTCCTTCAGTGTATCCACCGTGACTTGGCAGCCAGAAATATCCTTTTGTCTGAAAACAATGTTGTGAAGATATGTGACTTTGGGCTGGCCAGGGACATTTACAAAGACCCAGATTATGTGCGCAAAGGAGATGTAAGAATTTTGCAACATGCATTTTGCACAACTGTTACTGCATCTAAAGCTAACCACGACAGGCACTATGATTTTATGCATTTGCTTTCTTTATAGAGGAATAAGTCTGAGCTGAATACAAGAGCCATGTACAGTAACAACTAATTCATAGATAACTATATTCATGGTACTCTAGTGCTCTGGTAAATGCATACTGTATATGCAAATAATGGCATTTTTTAATTCTGGCGAGCTATCCTTATATCATCTCATATAACAAAAAGTGATAATTGCAAAAGACATTTACAATTGCTGAATGTTATGTTAACAATTAAAAAGCAGTGATTTGTCACAAATCATATCATCATCTATGTATTTTTTTAAAATTTTTATTTACAGGCCAGACTTCCCCTCAAATGGATGGCACCTGAAGCTATTTTTGACAAGATCTACTCAACGCAGAGTGATGTGTGGTCATTCGGTGTGCTCATGTGGGAGATATTTTCTCTCGGTATGTATAAAAGCATTTACTCTGTAAAGGGTTCATCAAGCCAAAAGAATGCCTGCTCTCTGAGCAAACAAAGCCTCTGCTTTATCCTGGTGCTTTTAACAGTGTGACAGATTACACAGACTAGGCCCCCCTGCTGGTGAGATGAGGTAATATGACACAGGTTCTTCATATACTCCCTCACACTGATCTAGCCCTTTCGGGCAATTGCTAAGATGCGTCTTCGTGGAGAATGAGCTGCCATTCAACCTCTTGCAGCTTTCATCCTGTAGGAGCAGGTCATGTTTGAGATCTGCTTAACTGACTGCATGTTCCCTGAAGTTCACAGAGTATGATACCGCTCAACAGGAACTGTTGTTCAATTTATGGTTTAAGGCAGGGGTGGCCAAAGCTGGCTCTTCCACTCCTGATCTTTGTTCCAACCCTGTTCTAAATTGTTTAATTGATCCAAATGAAACCTCCATCCAGACCCTGAAGTAGTTAATGATGTCATTTTACCTGTAAAACCTGGCATGGATTGCCTCTCCAGGACCGGGACTGGTTTAAGGATTAAGGCACTTGAAACAGAGAAATCAGTGATTTTTTGTACAGCTATAAGGGATGTTCCTAATGATGGAACTGAATCCTAAATACTGTACTTCCGTCGTGGCAAGGGTCCCATAATTGGAGGAAACAAGAATTTGATAATGAGCTGCTAGTTGTGCTTTTATATAACTTATATAAACCGTCGCCCAGTTTAACTAAACTGTGGTTTTGTTGACATGAAATTGAGCTTGACCCAGCTGTGTGGTATTTCGAATACTCACCACTAGTTTCCAAACGGAGATGGCAATTAGTGTGTCGGTAACTGCTTGATTGTCCTTCTGGGACGAGCTTGTCTAAAACCATCCGCTGTTTTGTCTGCGTTTGGAAACAATTAGTTTGCTGCAAATTGTCGTTGCACTCTGACCTAGATTCTGTCAGGGATAAGAGCTGTAAAACAGGCAAGCGCCACCACAGTGTAAGCCTTTTTACAAAACTATTGTGCGCCTTTGGGTGTGTTACTAATGACCCTTCTATAGAAATTAGTATACATTAAGAATTACACCCATTAACAACACTGGCACTTAAACAGAAATCAGATATTGTAAGCAGTTCAAAAGTGCACACATAGGCAGATTACAGTCATGACATCACGTCAACGTTTGCGTTTCAATCTGGGTCTCGCTGGCTGACTTCCTGAATGTGTTAGTTTAGGTGCCACGACTGAAAATACACCTTGTTTTCCCCTCCAGATACATAGCAATCAATAAAGATAATATTGAATTGCACTAAAATAAACCTCACATGACTTAGACTGGAGAAGTTAAATAGCTCTTAGCTGATGTCACCCTCACCCATCACAGGTTTTTTTTTTTCTTTTTGCTAGTCTGCCAACACCTACCAGATATCCATTTCTTCTGAAATGTCTCTAATTAAGATAAATACAGTATTATACACACACACACACACACACACACACACACACACTTTTCATATTATTATTATTATTATTATTATTATTATTATTATTATTATTATTATTATTATTATTATTATTAATAATGTATTTATTTGGTGTTACAGGGCAGTACTGTGCAATGTCACAATGCATGATTAACATTTAAATACAGTATAGTTGACAATAAGTACAAATAATAATGCTGAAATACAATATGAGCTAGGATGCAACCTGTTAGGATTACGACAAGCTATATATACAAAGACATATTAGCAGTGCAATAGTGCAAGAGTAGCGCATCAGCTGAGGATCCAGTAACGTGGTGCTGAGGTCAGGCAAGTGCAGTGCATCAGGTAGAACAAGAGATCTACAAGAGCAGTCTAAACAGGTTTTACCCCAATTCAGCTGTTAAACGCATTTTCTCATTAGCCAACAGAGAAAAGCAAACAGTAGCCCATTAGTTTTCAAGACCATGTCACTAACATACTTTGTTTAGTTTAACATACTAAAATAATATAAATACGACTTCCAACAAACACTACCAGAGGAAAAAAAAACAACAATAACATCTGGATTTGTTCCCAGAGAAAGGAAGTGGTATCATAATATGAAACTTTGAAAATATATCTCACCCCCCAGGCTAGCACTATCTACAGACCCCCCCACCCCCACTTCGCTCTCTTCCCCAGATCTGCAGGCTTGCTTTGTGAACGGTTCCTCAGTAAAACTCCACAGCTATCCAAAGCACATACACTGAAAGCTGCCAGCATCTCTATTTGAGAATGACAATGCGAGTTGCACTGCAGTGAGGGCATGGCATGCTTCAGGGCATGCTGTTGTTCATGCTGGCTTTGTTACTGAATGCTCCAGTGTTGTCCCTCCAGGTGCCTCCCCCTACCCTGGTCTACACATTGATGAGGAGTTCTGCTGCCGACTAAAGGAAGGGACACGGATGAGAGCTCCTGAGTACGCCTCCTCTGAAATGTAAGCTTTCTCCCAAAGAGACCTTTTAACAATGTGCCTTTAACTGGGGAACACTTTACATTAGGTGTCTCTAATTAATGTGTGATTGCATAGTAGTTACTTAGTAAATACATGTGTGATTACACATAATTACAATGTTAGTATGCAGTGTTACAATGTACTTAATGTGTAAATCTTTTATGTAAGTACATGTATTAGTACAAATACATTAGTAGTATGTATTTGGGTTACATCACAAAGGTTGACACTTTTACATTGTAACTATGCATAATAACATTGTAATTATAAAGGGTAAATAGTAAAATGAATATAATGTAATATAATATAATGAGATAAAAAATTAATACACTATTTTTTAAAGAAAGAATACAAACAAAACGTACAGTAATTCTCACATTCCACCCAGCTCATAGTGATTGAATTCAGTAGACATTTATCGGATTTGAATAAGCAGAGAGCTTCCCACATTATTAAATAATAAACATCATATTTCCCTGCTGGGTTTTTCAAAGCAAATTCCAGTATTTCTCATGTGTGTTTGTTTGAAAAGCAAACTGAAGCTTGTGATTGACAGAGAGTGGTCTGGATTTATTACTCACTGACAGTAATGCGCTGGTAACCTTAACCTCCCCGGAAAGAACTTGGTGCCTGACAACCAAGACCTCGCTCGATCTGTGACAGAACTCTGGCAGACTGCAGGGCAAGCAGGACATTCAGATACTCCCTCCGTGGGGTGCAGGTTCAAGCGTTCACGAGCTGGGTGCCAGTGAAAGCTATTGAAACAGAATGCGTTCTCTTACAGGGTCAGACTGAAAAGGAACCATTTAAATGTTATTGTTTCTTTGAGGAGACCCTAGCCCTCCACCGGACACAAGGTCCCTCCCTTGTCACAGTCACCTGTGTTACTGAGACGTCCAGTTTAAAGTTTACATCGACTGGTAGTAATTATTTCTAGCAGCACATACTGTAGCATTTAGTACCCGCAGCAAATCCCAGCTTCCTACAAACTCAAGCTGAGGAAACACAAAGCCACTTTGTGTACGGCACACCAATGGGGACTTGGGCTTTGATAAAGTTGCCTCAAACTAGGTTTCAAACCACTGTCCCTGAAAAAGTGACTTTGTTCCCTCAGCTTTAGCATTTGCTCTAAACATGTCTATGAGTAATAAAGTATAAATATTTTGCAATTCAGATTTACAAAAGCTGTTGTGTTTCTGCTCTGAACTCTTCCTTTAACCAATGACAATAGGCAGGATTTTAATAATGCACCTACAGGACTTCAAGGAGATGCGTCTTGACTGCTTTCATTGGACTGTTATTTATATCAGAAACAGATGGCCCAACCACGTGCTTTAATCCTTTCTCCATAAGAAACTGCTGCAAACAAGAGAGTTTCCTACAGAAACAGCAGCCACTGACAGCTGTTAACTAGCAGTCGCATAACAGGAAAGAAGTGGCTGGAAGCTTACATTGCAAGCTGCCTTGTAGAGCAGTCAGGTGTCTTAGCTGTTTGTTGATTTGTAGGCAATCAAAAGCAAACCCATTGGTTGCTTCCTGACTGACGATATCAACAGGATTTCCTTCAACTGATCTCCTTCTTGTAAACCCAAGAAAATCCCCAAAGTCAAATTTACTGGCTTCCTCAGAGTGCAAGAAAAGATGTTAATGTGCATTGTCTGTAACATATACCTGGAACTTGAATGATAGACACAGTTTTATTAATGAAGGTGAGGTTATGCTTCCTGTAGTTTAATGGCTTGTTCCTCTTGGTCCTCCAGCTATCAGACGATGCTAGATTGCTGGGAAGGGGAACCTACTGAAAGACCAAACTTCACAGAGCTGGTGGAGCGACTGGGAGACCTGTTACAGGCCAAAGTCCAGCAGGTATGAGGAACAGCAGGCAAAGTAATACAAGTGTCCTGGTTCATTAGGGAGCGTTCAAACACGCCATTTCGAACATAAGCAACGTTTGGGACTGAGAAAAGGTCATTCGACCCATCAAGGTTTGCCCCTTGTTAGTGTACCCTTCTCCCCTACTGGGAGATCCCCTTTAAAAGCACAGAATCTAGTCTTTTACAAACAACAACCAGCTTTCTCAGGGCCAAAACCAATTCACTTTTAGCTGGAATTTTGGAAAATACTAATGCCATAAACATTGCTCTTGTGGATCCATATCTGTTTTTTAAATCAAAGAACAACTACACTGTATCCACCTTTGCTCTGTTTATTGCAAGATTTTATATTTTTCCTAAAACATTTCTTTTTCCACTTGAGAATGAATTGCACTGGGATGTCAGTAAGGGGAATGCTACAGAGCCCCTGAGCTCCACTGGAAGAGGAAGATGGATCCAGCTGCATTCTTCCCTTGAAGAGACTGAAGAAAAGTAACCATGGCTGCATATGCAAGCCTGGCCATTATAGTTCCAAGTCTAGTTCACATCAGGGTTTTTTTTTCTGTTTGTTTCTATGATGTGAGTCCCACTTGTGCAAATAATAGTAAAGTACATGTTGATAATGATAACTTCACTCTAGGCTTTTCAGCTTAACCTTTTACATACTGAATCTCTTTTTAGGAGTTTAAAGCCCAGTGTGAAACAATCAGAAAGGGCTATGTCTTTAAACCTCAAAGCCCCAGATAATTGGGATCATGACGAGCTTGAAATTGGTCTTTGAATTGCCGTTGCTTTTTAAAAACTAACAAAAAGGAATTACAGCACAACAGTATAAATCCTGCTCTGAGAAGGGTGCACAAAGCTTCCCAGTACTGTGGGAATTACAAGAGATTAGGGAGCTGATCCTGGCCAGCCTGTAATATCTGTTGTGTATTACTATTGTGACTCTGTGCCTTTTGTATTTTATTTCTGCTTGTATTTATACTGCATATTTTATAGGTCTGTTGGAGAAGTTGCAAAGGCAAAGTCAGACTACACTTCCAGCAGAAACCGTCAGGCTTCACACAAAGCATCATATCCAGTGTGCAACACTTTCTCTCTCTCTTCAACTGAGCTGAACTATACCAGTCACTCTGGAATAATGTAACAGGGCAGAGCTTACAAAGTGACATTTATTAAAAGCAGGTGCACCTGACAGCACTCAAGGGGTTATTACATATTCTACACCTACTAATTCACATCATCCTTGCTTTGTGCAGGGCTAATAATTACACTGATAACATTTCAGGCAGGTTACCAGGTCCTTTTTTTAGCCAACTTGCGACTCCTAGATTTCCAGTATCTTTACTCAAATACACCTCAAGAGGTTTGACACGTTTTATTTTGTGTTTCTTTAACAATGTGCCTGGTGTGACCGTTACAGACACATTGTTCCAAGTCTGTGAGCACTTCACATTAACACTTTGTCCTGGCTGTGTTTCCGACACTCCCTTATGGACTGGTTCCATGTGCGTTCTCCTTTGTTTTTTTTTCCTCCAGGACGGCAAGGATTACATTCCAATAAACACACTGCTGGCCGAGGGACAGGAGACCTCCAGCACCTCTACAGAGGATGAGACCTCAAGCACATCTGTGAATCAGAGACACTCAGGGGGAACATGGTACTGCAAAGGTTTCAGTGCACAGAGTGAGCCTGTAGCCTGCAGCTTCCTAGCTAGACAGTTTAAGGATGGGACCTTTTCAGATCTGTACAGAATTCATGTTTTCACCTTGGGCAGCACTTTCAAGTAGAAAAGTTGACTATCATGGTTAGTTTGTGAGCAAGGGAGTAAATCTAGCAGAGCGTGAAGGAAAAGAGAATGCTGTGTTTCGTGACACCAGTAACCACAGCCCCAAAATGGATATTGCCAGAAAGTGAATAACTGTTTGTCCAAACATAAGTACCTGATATCCTACATATACCAGTTAAAATTATACCACTATTAAATGCACATCTTCAACCTAATTATGCAGGTTTTTTTTTTTTTTTTTACATTGTTGTATATAGTCAGCAGTGGTATTAATATGGTGCTCCCACTGAAGCTACAAAAAAATCATTAAACCACTATTTAATGAAGCACAATTGGCAGTCTAATTGAAGGTAACCTTGGACTGCAGATTTAAGATAAACTCAAAGTTCGAGTTATATCTAAGATACGTTTGATGAATAGGATTAGTGCACGTGTGTTTTTCATTATTTTAATTTCTTTTTCCAATTTATTTTACAGGAACACAAAAATACGTCCCGTCAGTGTGAAGACCTTTGATAAGGTCCCTGTAGACAACAAAACAAACGGACTGCAGGAGGTATGTTAGCATGCAGGTGCTGGTGTGTGCATGAAGACCAGTTCACTGTACAGCATGACCAGGGTCTCCAGCTATCCAGATTGGTTCCACATGTGAAGAACCTCGAGCTTGTCTTAGGAGACCCACTGGAACAATAAATATACAGTTTGTGTGTGTGTGTGTGTGTGTGTGTGTGTGTATATATACACACACACACACACACACACACACACATACATTTATCTTAGTAAAAGAATACAGCATAGTTAAAGAATGTTAAAGCATAATTAAGCAATACAAACTATGTTAAATGCATAGCATAGCCACGGGAAAGCGTGGGGAAACTATTGTGTAAATGCACTGAGGTGCAATCTGCACACCTACACCTGTATGAACGCACACACAGTGACAGCAGGGTGCAAGGAGTCCTCTCTACTCACAGAGATCAGGGTCTCTTAACTATCGTAATGGTGGCAGATCTTGATAACGGCAGCCTTAAACTCCTACCCCTGGTCCACCTAGGCTTGTTTGCACCGTACTGTTCAGTGTGCAGTGATGCAGCCAGTGATTGCACGCTGGTGACTCCCTGTCCGTGTCTGCTCTGTGCAGGAGGGAGAGTCGGACAGCGGGATGGTGCTGGCCTCTGAAGAGATGAAGAGTGTGAAGAGACTGGAAACGCGAGCCCAGCCCTTAAGCATAATGGCTTTAGCGTGAGTACATGTAATCCTGTTCTAAGAGTTGCACTGACGGCTTCCAGAACCGCGGGGAGAGCTGTTGTTCTCCCGTTCTGGAAATGCTAAGTGCGGGTTTCTCTCCTGCGTTTCCCACACGCTTTCTCTTTAGCTTCCCCTCGGACAAAATGTGGTGCGATGTGAAACTGAGTGATCTGTGAAAACGTGATCTTCCAAGGGGACAATCAGAAAGAGAAAAAAAAGAGCGTGGGGGTCTTAAAATGCTTCTGACTTGAATCGTGGAGACTTTCAGGACAGATCTGTCCTTCTCTTGTACTGAAGTGTTTCTTCTTTGTCCTATATGCTTTCTCAGAAGTATTACAAAATACTACCCTGTGTTTTCATTTCAATTCATTGAACGCCATTCTTTTTTTTTTAATGCTTCTAGTCTTATTATAAGTGACAGCCATTCAACCCACTGGGACTGTGCTTTCACCATTCATCCTGTAAACGGTACTGTTAAAGTCTAGCAGAAAAGTAGCAGAACAGGGATATCAAAATTGTATTTTGAATTGTATGTTATTTGAGACTATGCTCTATTTATTGTACACAGCATACTGGAATTTATAACGACTGCTTACGAAGTAAGAGGATTTGAATGTATTGCATGCATTTAATTGCCATAGAAAGTCACTGGGAATCTGTTGTTGCATGAAGTGGGTTGGTAATGGTAAGTCTGTTGTCCCTAACAGATCTGTTTCAGTTACTTCTGTGAACACAATGACATGACTGATGTGACCTCTGGGATCAAAGCTTGTTCTGAAATGACTTTGGTTTACTGCTTCATTTACTTTTCTCCAAGGACATGGCCCTCATAATATGTGAACTTTATTGCAATTCACTAACCCTGCTATCCCTTATAGTTCCCCTTAGAAGTGCTCTTAATTTAGCCAAATTAAAACCCACCTCAGACCAATAAAAGTCAAGCCGGGACGTGAAGTTGCTCGCTTTTGTGGAAATGTTGAATTAAATTGCAGTTTAACAAGTGTCTGTGTTGATTCAGGAGTGATATTATATATGTTGCCTGGCAAACAGGCATATAAAAATATTAAAACAGAACTTCTGTAAAAGCATTGCACAGGATATGGTGTGTGTGTGTGCGTGCGTGCATGTGTGCATGTGTGCGCGTATGTGTTATTGCTAGTTCTATTCTTAAAATTGTTTGTTGCTTTTTGAAAACGGGGTCCGGGTCATTCTGCACCTCTAGTTTAAATCAGGGCACAGATGCTAGTAGAGGTATTTTTGCAAAGCTTGCTCCTCTGTGCACCTGCATGACATCAATTGACTCATCAGATGGAAATGAAGGCTTGCAGCATTGAACAGCTCAGCCTACTCGACACACATAATGGGGACTGCTGAAACATCCGTCTCCTCAACCTAGCAAAGCTTGTTATGCAACAAAGGCCATGACGCATGTGACAAATGAGACAGGCATCTTCATTCCGATGTTTAAAATCCAACCTTCCTTCCTAAGCCCACGCATGCATCATTTAGTGTCCGTGTTGCAGATTTATTCGATGCACGGTGTCAAAGTTCAAGGTCAAGTGAGGTTTTGAGAAAAGTTTTTGCTTTGAATAGTATCTTTTTTTTCCAAGGTGTAACTTCAATGCTTAAGAATATATTTGCCTGCTGGTATCCCTGCAGAAAGATCGGAACCCTTGTGTGTCTATAGCTGCACTTTTCCTCTTTGGATTGCACGATGTTGCAGTTTTATTTTACTCCTCGGTTGTTATTTAGATGTACCGCACGAAAAAAACATTTTGTTTGATGTTAGAGAACAGAATGAGATTAATACTGAGAGACTGCTAGCACTTAAGATCCAAGCTGGCTACTCAGAGTATATGTATGAACTATGCTAGGCATCTCCACTATTGCCTGACCTGAAGGGCCATTAATCCATCGCTGCAAATTGGTAGTTCACACACACCACACATTACTTATCCCTATTATCCTCCCAGATCGCTCAGGTCATGGCGAAGGCAGTCTGAACTCAGTACTCTAGATGTGAATAGTGGTGTATCCATTTCATACAGGAATATTGCTACACTACCAGGATACTTTGACGTTCTTCTTGGTTTACCCTCTCGGAGACTGTGTGAAGGCATTCTGAGAAATGAAAACAGAACTTGCAGAAGTATGTTTGCTTTGCAGTTCTGTTAACCAAGCAAAGCCCTTAGATCAACATGGTTATTTCAAAGCTCTTCGATTTTATCTGAGTTTGTCAGTTTTAAAAATAAAACTCAAGGCATTATAAGTATCATTTATTTTTCGAATATCATATGTTGGTCCTGTCCACCAAAAACAAACATAAGAACTAGCGGAATAAAAGCAACCACAACGAGTCAACAAACGATGCAAAAAAAAAAAAAAACCTTCGCTAAGTTAGCTGGATGGCATGTGGTATTTAAAGCTTGACAGCATAAGAGTTTAGAGCTGATGTTATGACAGCCTCACCTAGGCAATTTCTTTGGCATAATCCGTGATTATCTGTATTTATTGAAATCCGAAACGTCACTTTTGATTGAGTGCACTGTGAAGACAGGGTTAATCTCCAAGGTTATCCCTGGATACATTCATCATTCAGTTGACTCGAGAACACCCCATTACAAATATTGCATAACATTTAGAACAGTTTAACTTCAAACATCAGAGTCATTTAGGTGATGGACAGCCACTCTTGAGACACTTTGCAGCCCCGGGGACAGAACCCATTTGTAACCCTTACTGAGAGCCCGTGAGACTCTGTGTGGTCAAACAAGATCCTAATAATGCTGCTGTCATCTCACACTCCAGTCACTTGGGGGGCTGCCAAGTTACACTGATACTTTAGGGTTCTTTTCCTTGAATCTCTTGACAACTTTAATACCTTCAAATTAAAAACACAAAACTGCAACAACAACAAAAAATAATACGAGACAAAAATGTGGCCAACAAGAGTGAACCGCTCTTTGAAGGAATGTGAGATTACAACAGGGTAAGGGAGGCCAGTGTCAGCATTTTCCACACAAGCAGATGCAGTTTAAGCAAAATGTGATGTTAAGCGTTTTAACAGTGACACACAAGTTTACAAAGGATTTTACAATTAAATGTTTTGAAAGATCAGAAAATGAAATTCATTTTCCACTTCACTATTTGATCGAACACTATCGCAGAATATACATTGGCCCTGATTATTTATTTTTTTGCAATAAAGACAGCCAACAGAGTCCTTGGGTATACAGCCAGCTGTGAAGAGCACAAATCCATGAGGCTGTGATGACAAGGTTATATAAACACCCTTTAAAACTCTCACTTCATGTCATAGGCCTGAACTCAGATGAGAAGACTAATATTACTGTCATTGCTTGAGACTTGCAGCTGCCCACGGACGTTTCCATGGGGAAAGCAATAAACTCTACAGTTCTGTAAAACAATCATTGCATGCGGGAGGCTGCATAGCCACTGCAGGGCTCTCCAAACACTGGCACCTAAGACCTGCAGACGCTGCAGAGCAATTTGGGTGGTACTGCCGTTAGCCACATCATCCAACTTCAACTGGGCTCTCCAGTACTGTGCTTTGTACTCAGTAGAATAACACATAATTTGGAAGTTATTTTGCAATTCAAAAAGGGTTTGGAATTCTATTGATTGCTGCGTATTTGTGTTCCCTCTCACAGAATGAAAGCAGTGAGCAAAAGTAAAGAATCAGTGTTGTCCGATGGGGAGAAGGAGACAAAGTACCTGCAGGAGCCCCTCGATTTCAACCTGGAGCACTCCGTTCTCCTCCAAATGGACCCCAACCTGGAATGCCACAGCCCCCCGCCAGACTACAACTATGTCGTCCGCTACTCTGCACCGCCAGTGTAGCGCGGTGCCACCACACTCAGTGAAGTCTGTTTGTAATGTACAGCATTGCTTCTTACCTCAACTATGCAAATGTAACTTTGTGATTGGATCAAGCAGGAGCGCACATTTCTTGGCCACGCTTTACAAGAATTGGCAGTCTATAGGAATGGGGGTCAGTAAAGGGCTGCTCTTGTAATTAAGCGTGGAACTGATTATGAACTGTTTATTAGGGGAACTCAGAAGGAAACAATATTTCAGTTTATGTGTTACAAGGTAATTTTTTTGTTGTTGTTGTTTTTTTTTTTAAATACCCTCCAAGTGCTGAATACTAATTTCAAAGTCAGAAAACTTTCTCTTGTTATTTATAATGTATATGGGTATCAAACAAAAGCAGCTTTTCTTTGGTCGGGATATTTCCATTTTCTTCTGGATCAAAATAAGTCAGCTGCTAATCTCTTTAGAAATTCCTTTCTAGAAACTGTGGGTGCATTTTCAATTCACGTTCCCAAGAAGCAGTAAGATCACAAAGAAAAAAAAAATTCTGATGAAGTACGTTTCTCAGGTAAACCTGTTTATTGTGAACAGTTCTTATGGTTATTGCTTAGCGTACCTGCTCTGATGACGAAAGCGAAGCAGCGCAGTGTCAGCAAAGAACAGTCACACACTGTGTCAGAATAGCTCTTTAAATCACACAGGATGACCAGCCGTCTTTTTATTAGCAAACATGCTAAGCTGTGGAGAGAACGACCACAAGAGCCCTTAATTCAATACAGATATATACTAACACAGGCCAGGAAGTTGTTGTAGACGTTTTTGTTTTGTTTTTATTATTATTGAATCTTCTCCCCTGTTAGTGGACCAAAGACTTTATCAAAAACACCAAGCTCGTTCCCTTCCTGAAATACTGCAGCTGAGCAATTGTAAAGCAAAAGACAACAGTCTCAAATTTGCATGTCAGTCCGAATGCAGTGCCTTCTTTTGACAGAATAAAAAGCCAATCAGAATATGTCATCAGCTTTTCATAATGCATGGTTTGCCTGGGAGAGTAACCTGGGCACCAGGAATGTTAGACAATGGCATTTTGTTCTAAAAATAGCCAAAGTTAATTCTTTACACAGGGAGAACAAAGATTGTCTTCGTGGTATAGGAAAAAAGACAACCCACTCCATTTGTAAGGAAATTAATGTTCTAGTTCAGAACAGAAAAAAAAAACAAACAGCCAATTTGTACATTATAAGGGTCATTAAGACCAATATCATTTCCAACTGTGTTTGCAGTTCACTTTGCCCTGTTGCCTAAAATAGGATTTTAAATTCTAAATCCATTCTAAATGAATACCATTCCAAATTCTAAATGGGGTTTGTTAACCCTACAGTACCCTCTAAGTACTGCACTAAATGTCATGTTTCTTGCCTATATAAAAAAAAACAAATGGCAATACAGAATCTGTATCAGCAAGCGTTGAATGGAGCAATGGAGTTAAGGGATGCAGTACTGCTGTGAGGCCTGCATGTTGCCTATTAAAATACTAACACGTTCAATATTTCTCATGGGGAAAAAAAAAATATATATATATATATATATATATATATATATATATATATATATATATATATATATATATATATTACATTTTATAATGTATATGCTGTTGTACACAATATTCTGTAGGAACCATATAGTAATTCTTTATTGTTTACAAGAATGTTTATAATTAAAGTGCCTCTGTCGCATTGTTATGTACTAAATATGTTACTAATGCTTGCAGGACAGGCTAGAGTTTGTATATACTGCCTGACATACAGTTAGCTTTCTGGTGTGTTAGCCTGGGTTTTATTAAAGGGCTGGTCATTAACATGGTATGAACAGCAGGAAAGGGACTTTAACATGACTGTTTTAAGGCAAATGACACGCTTCAACTCTTGAACGATCTCTGACTTTCAGCTTCACCAGCGTGAGTGGCAAGCTCTTTGATATTTTTTTAATAGCCAATAGCAGTGTTCTGCCTTGTGTTTTTGTGTGAATTCAAGTGGAAGGCTAAAGGCCTGTTTGTAAGCACTGATGTCGTCTGTCTTTCATATGTACTCCAAAAATGTATTTGTATTAACCTCCCAAAAAAAACCACAAAATAAAGATTTCTATATTTATACATTAAAATGTTGTTGCTGTTTTTCCAGATTGCACACATTACGTCTTCTTTTTCGTCGATGCTAGTAAGTAACAGTAATAATAATTCCCTTCCCATGTTAATAAACCAGGAAACAAACGACTTGACAGCATGTTTAAATATGAAGTGCATTACTGAACAAACCTAGAACCAAACAACTCAGTCAGCAGGTGTTTTCAAAGAGCTCCTCCCAGAGTAAGTCCTGGCCCCTCGGCTGCTATTGAGGCCCTTTGATAAGTCTTATTTAAGAGTGGAGATCCCAAGGGCCCATTTACTGTGTTTACTTTGCCTGGGCCCCAGATATTTGAACCTTGCAACACGCTTCTTGCATGGCGCTGTGTCAACAGTCTGGCTGTCACTGTAAACTAGGGTATCCGCAGTGCCCCAGGAATGAACATTCTGAGGGGTCACGGACCCTTAGACTCATCGCCAGCATTGGGGTCAATTCTAATTCCAATTCCAATTCCAGCAGAATTGTTTGAAATTCCAATTCCAATTCCAGCAGAATTGTTTGAAATTCCAATTCCAATTCCAGCAGAATTGTTTGAATTCTAATTCCAATTCCAGTTCAACTAAAAAGTAGCATAAACAAATCCACACATGAACATATTTCCTCTATTTGTTCTAAATCACCAAACAGCAGTCCCAAGTACACAAACACTCTATACAACTGATTGTTTGCAAACAAATAGGGTCACCAGAAGAGGTTGAAAATACAAGAATGATCGAATGACAAATAAATACGGAACTGAACTGTAATCGATCAGTTATATGGTGTAATTACACTGAGAAGTATGCAGGTGTGCCAAGCTTACATTTCAATTTCCATTGAAATTTATTACAAATTGCACAATTACATTGGAACTGAGCCCAGGCCCAAGTACAGTAGACCACAGTTAATTTGTATGCATGTTTTTGACAGGGAATGTGCTTACTTTGAATGAATGAAACACACAGTATATGGGTTCAGTGTATCTGCTATTTTTTATTTCAATAAAGTTTTTACAGTTTCCGGTTTCTATGGATTGCTCCATAACAGTGCAGACCTCCTCAAACACAGTTTAGGTCAGCCGTCAATGTCTACTGGACAAGGGCTAACAAACATACAGATATTACAGTGTTCTGGCACCTGGTTTGTAGCCAAGCTGGAAATCACTTCTAAGGCATTGGTGAACATGTTCATGGAAACAATCACTGGCGCTCCTGCAGAACATCTGGCTAGTGCAGAAGCACATTACCACTGGCATGACGGGACACAATGCAATAGTTATCCTGTCAAGGTCACACATTGTGCAATGCACCACAGATCTGGTGACATTGAAATACTTGTTTTGAAATGATCTGTCATAAACAACCGCCTCGGTAGTGATGTTAAAGGAGCGGAAGCCGTTAAATTAATTTAGTCATTCTTACCGTGAAGCCTCAAAGATGTCTCTGAGTTCATTAAGAAAAAGTCACCAATAGGAGACACAGCAGTTGGAAGCTAGAGTTATTGATAACTCCACTCTCCCCCCCTCCGTTACTAGCTGGGTACTGGGAATTTGAAAAAGTTGTTTCACCATTCTCATCTGTGACTGTTAAGCACTCAATAGTATTGCATTTAGAAATATCAAATAAATTAAAATGTTTTCATTAGTCTTTTTCAATGTCTTCAAATGTTGGAAAAGTTGGAGATTCACTATACCAACTGCTTCTTTTACACACTGCAGGCCTGCCATGTAACCACCTTGGAGGTGCAGCACTGGAGGACAGTGCAGCTCTAGGCAGCTTACAGGCAAGCCTGCAGGCACCCAGCTAGACTACAGAGGTCACTGGTGCGCAGTGAGCTGAGGACACCCTTCACCCTGGGCAGTGCTTGGTCAATTGTGTGCTGCCCCCTGGGAACTCCTGTCCACATTTGGCAGTGGAATAGCCTGGACTTGAACCAGCAATGACCAGGCTATAGCACTCCACGCAGAGCAGCTCTACCGGATGTGCCACTCAGGAGCCCACAACACAGGGTTTTCTTGTAAAATAAGCCACGCACCAGTCTTTCCACTGGCCCATCAAAAATGTTTAGACTCCTAATTCAAGAACCACGATCCCTTATAGACTGTGAAGTACATAAAGATAATTCTTGTGATTTTTAAATGCAGTATTATATACTGCTGGATTGCATTCTTTTTTCCCTTCTATCCAGGGTTTGACTTGTTCGTGATATTAAATTATTTTTAAAAGGCTTACCTCATTATGGTATATACAGTGAGACTTATAGCCTGCTTGAACGCATTTCTGGTCCCTAAACACAACAATACAATCCTTTTATTATAAGTCATTGGCCTGGACGGTCCTGGCTAATCTTAAAGGAGTGCTATTGTTATAATATATCTTTATTCTTTCTCTACATGAGACACACACATTGTTTTCCACTTTATAAAGGAATCGGTTTGAATGCTATCCTATGATAACTGCTCATTTTGATAAAAGCACACAGAGGTAAGACAGCTCATGTTAAAGCTTTGGTTCCTCTACTGCTTATTAAATTGCTTGCAATACTGGGTCATTGTGCAAAAGTATTGTGTTCCAGAAACGTTGCTGAATTCAACAGGAATAACCTTTGCTAGTATAATATCCTGGACTTTGTGTCAGAGTTCATCCACTTGTTAGTCTATTATTTCCATGCACCCTCGCTGCCCCCCTGTACTCACCACCTCATTACAAGAGAGTGGTATGAATGATCTCTGTCACAGCTTTGTCACACACCCGCGCAGCTTTGGTAAAACAATGTGTTTCTTAATAAAATGTAGGAACTTCTTGTACTGCTGATTACATCATTGCCAGTTTACACAAATCAGAGCGTGCTTTACATGTAACCCTGCCTAGACACACCTACAGCATGAGAGTTATTTAATCATGCAGCAAATTAGCAACCCATCTTTGGAATATAAAGAGACAGTTTAGCCCCAAGGCATTGCGTGTTAATTACAACAGGTTATAAAATTTCTTTGAAAACTTCAATGACAGCATCTCTCTGCAATGAGCAGACACGTCGCTTTCAAAAAAACGAACGCTAACTGTTCATGATAAATAAATCTCAAATCATTATTATATGACAAGTAGATTCTCTCTCACAAGCGGAAGGCTGTTCAGTCCCGGCACTCTACTAAATCTCAAATGAAGCTCTAAGCCAAATAAAGGGAGATTTTGGGAAAAATGACAATAACTCAACATGCTTGCTCGTGTGCTTGCAGTGTTAGTGCTTACCCTTCTTGTGTATCATAGGTTCCCATAGCAACACACTGAGATTCTCATCTGTCATGTTGGTCTTTGACAAGCAGCCAGTGTTCCAAAAAGAGTGGAACCACAAAACACAAACAAGAAAAAAACCGAGACAGCACTTGACAGCTGACTGCATTACAGGACATGTACAGTATGGCCTGCCAGTAAAC